>NC_133346.1:7482733-7740233 GCF_030506205.2 Paramisgurnus dabryanus
TGTGTACCTGGTGGAGATGCGGCTGAAGACGGCGTTGTAGTTACTGCAGCTCAAAGAGAACAGAACCCCACAGGCCGAGTGGCGCAGCTCGGCCGCGTGCTGGTTTCCCTCGCGGTACGTGTGGATGAAATGACAGATCTCAGGCAGCAGCTGCTTCACGAGCATCGTCTCATCTAGACGCATGCTGTCTTTTGGTTGCTGGAGAGAGATATATATTAGACTGAATGAGGTCTATCAAGAGATAAACATCTAATGGTTTAATTGGATAGTTTTTTTTATCAATTGTCGATAAATCTGTGATTTCCAATCTTCAGAGCAAGCTTGAAATGATGCTTGACTGTTGGAGAGTTAACTATACCAGTAGATGTCTCAGATTTTAACCTGAAAAAGTTAACCTGAAATGTATTCAACTAAGATGAGGGAAAAGAAAGGGAGTTTGCATAGCTTATTATTGAACAAATAATGGCTTGAAAAGAAAGAAAGACTCTGTCTCTCACCCCTGCCAGACACTTCTCCAGTGTGTCCATGATGATTAACTGGGACAGGTAGAGATTCTTCTCCGCAGTCTCACCAAATATTCTCTGTAAGAGAGACAGACCGCAAACTAAGACGGAGAGAAAGACAGAGGAACACACAGAGTCCAGAACAAACTTTCATGATGGACTTTACAGGCAGTCATACTGAAGCTATATCTATCTGTTTATAAATTTTAAGCAAGTAAAGACAAAAACTAACACGCAAAAACACGTCTTCCACCTTGATCTAGCTTTTATCCCAGCCCCACCCACTGCAAAATCTCATCGGTTCATAATTCTGCTCCACGGCTGTATTTTAAACATCAGATAGTTGATGTTTCCAGTCTAGAAAATATACCTAAAAATCTCTCACACATCCACAGCACAGGCGCCGATCCCTCGGAAATGCACGAGACAGGTCAGTATAATTTGGTGTAGAGGTCTTTACGGATACACTAATGGCGCTTTTCCATTGCATAGTACCCCATGGTTTGGGTCAGGTCGGGTTACTTTTGAAGGCATTTCTACTGGATTCAGTACGTAGTACCCAATCATTTTTTTAGCACCAACTCGGTTGGGATTCTAAGCGTGACGTGAAAACACTGAAGATCACTGATTGGTCTGAGAGAATCGTGACGAGCGTCATGCTAAACGCAATATTAGCTTGACCTTTGTGCTTGCGCTGTCTTGAGCAAGTCTATGCTTTGTTGTAAGTTCCCACACTCCCTTTTAGTGATGAATTGCAGGTTGAGAATCAGGAACACCATAACAGTGTTTTCCAGACTTGCGGTTTGTTGGCGGCACATTTGCGACGCGAACGTCCGCATTTAAGGCATTTGGCAACTTATATGAGGCTCAAAAGAGCGCGTCGACTGACGCCACGGGTGTTTGTACAAAAACTGTCATGTGAGATAGTGACAAACATCTATTTGTGGTGGTCAATTTTGATTTTGTGGCGGACTGAGAAACACATGAATGAATAGAAAACGTATAGCATTCCAACGACACTCTCATTTGTATGATGTCACAGCAGTAGGCAGGACAAATATAATGACACGCCTATAATCCCTCCCTCTCAAGTGTTACTGATCTCGATGGAAAAGCTAAACAAGCCAAAGTGAAGTGAGCTGACCCAATCTGACCCGTGGAGTACTATGTAATGTAAAAACGTCATTAGATCTGAAACCCGAGAGGGTTTCAAGTGTGCCTCGGGTATAATATTAGCGGCATCGGTCTCGGGTAATTTAAAATAAATGTATTTTTGCCGAACAGCACTGAGAACACTTGAACTATCTTGTGGGTGGGCTTACTGTGGGTTCGCAACAGATGCGAGTTTAACAATTTGCGCTAGTAGATTACATACAAAGTCAATGCAAAGACGCAATCAGACGCGTCCTTGCGCGGGGCAATGCGAATGACGCAAATTGGGTGGCACGATTGCCGCGAAAACACGCACTATTCGCCTCAAACGCACCTTCACAGAAGTGGAAAATATTCAACTCAAGCGAAAAATTTGAATGACACAAAGTTAAATCCCGCGAGTAATCTAGAGCGAACAACGCGATGCTACGCGTTTGGTGTGTACGTAGCATTAGAGTCCAACGCTTCCTTTGTTTGCCAAGAGCGCTTGCAACATGGCTGGCAGTAGGTAAATTTCATTGAGCCAGACCTGTCAATCAAATTTTAATGCGCATTGTAGCGGTTACCTTGGTGTCGTCGTCAGATAACCATAGAGGTTTCTTTCTATCTAACTGGTTCGTGCGGCGCTGCAGACTGCACACATCAGTGCCATTTACATTGGGGTCCAGTCAAGTTAGAAAAAAAATGCCACTCGGACTCGGGTCTAATTTTCTCTGGTTTGGTCTTATTTAAAAATATATATATTTATGCACATCGGGTAAAACGTGATTTGGGTCAGGTACATTTCTGGACCCATAAAGACCTCTAATTTGGTTTGCTCATTTGTGTTCAACTTCATGCAGAGCTGCACAGACCAATTGGTGTTTGACATTAAAGTACACAACACGGTCAACATGTGAACCGTACCGCAAAAGTGATTCGCGAGAAGACAGCTCTGTGTATGGTTTATACGTTCTTGGATCAAAACTTTAATGTCATAAGATAAAAATGTCTGCACGGCGCCACATGACCTTGAATAAAGCTCTTTGTGAGTTATGCGAGATGAGCGATAAGAATGGTATAAGGGGCAAAAAACCTAAAATATGGTTGAAAAGTTTGATTGCAGAAACATAAATCGGCACCCATGATCCTACTCACCATGTTATTGACGTTCTTCAGTATGTTGGTAAGTCCACTGATGACCAGAGAGAATTTGTATCTGGAGATGTTGATGAGACATTCCTTATTGTGCTCCGTGCTGATTTTCGTGTGAGTGTTCTGAACTACAACTTTAACAGGAAGCTGAAAGCAAACAAACATACAGCTAAGACTCCATCCTGGGAATTCATCATCAGAAGCTTCTGTTTTCAGTTTCAAAGCTACTTATTACACGGCACTCTAAAATGCTTGATTCTGATTGGCTGGTCGCTACATTCCAAGGTATGTTATTCCGATATAACAACCCCTCAAAACTAATAACACACGGTAACCAGGGTGATGCCAATCATTTTAATATTAAACAAAAATTAATAACATACAAATGATTAAACCAAATAGTATGCTTGTGACATTTGAATGTCTTATCTTAAAGAGATAGTTTACCAAAAAAAGAAAAATCTCATGTTGTTACAAACCTGTATACATTTCTTTGATCTGCTGAACAAAAAAAAGAAGATATTTTGAAAAAAAAAAAAAAAGATCTCGGGCACTACTGATTTCCATAGTATTATTATTTCCTATTATGAAAGTCAATGGTGCCCCAGATCATCTTGTCTAAAACGTTTGTAACAGCTGGAGTTAATGTTCACAGAATTTTCATTTTTGGGTGAACTATCCCTTTAAGAAGTCTACTTATATATTTCAGTTTAAGAACTAATAGCTAACAGACACATAAAACAACCTTTTAAGTTGAATGCAGTGCTAAAAATTACTAAATAAAAAAAGCAGTTCTAGTATTATTAAACAGCTCGTAAATTGCTAAAGTCAACTGCCAATACAAAATCCCATTTTAGGATTATCCAAATCTTAGGTGAGGCTTAGCATCATGAAACCCCCCTAATCCCTGCTGAGCTGCAATCAATGTGCAATGATCCCACCCGACCAACACAACCGAACCCCCCTCCACCTGTACTTGCCCCAACAGTTGGCTTTCAGTTTGCATATACTGGAAAAGCCAAATCTTGTGCAACAACCACAGGATTTCGCCCAGAGCGTAACGACGCAACATAGGAAGAACGGTTTTGTTTCAGTTTATTTGTTGTTGTAATACCTTTCACAACCTTGAGGGGCAGAAAAGGGTCTGTGCCCTTACTTGGATCAGTTAAACAAGGCCATAAAGCGATAGCTCATCCCAAAATGAAAATGCTGTCATCATTTACTCGCACTCAAGTTGTTCCAAACCTGAATCGCACTCAAGTTGTTCTGCTAATATATTTGTAATCAAACAGGAAGAAGGAGCACCATTGACTTCCATAGTAGAAAAAAATACAATACTGGTGCTCAAAAACAGTTTAAATTATATAATGGTAAGTAACTTACAACAAAATTTCGATTTTTGTGTGAACAACCCTTTGAACTTCTAATGAGTATCTGTATTACTTGGGGTCAAACCAATGACCTTTGCACTGCTGATACAATGCACTACCAAGTGAGCTACAGTAATACAGAAGCCCATTAAATCAAAATGACATTATTCTCTTCCTCTGACCACATGATATTTCTGTCAATGTTTCTTTAGCTGTCTAGTAAAATTTTAGTCAAAATCTTCCGGACCTTTACAGTTTAAACTCTGACAGACACGTTTCTGCAGTTAAACTTTGTATAAAGAGGCCAAACAATTTGAGGAGGAAAAGCCACGCCAGATTGACCATTCACATTGCAGCATTCACTTGTCTGTGGTAAACAATGAGTTTAATTTGTAACATATAACCTGTTTCATAAAGACAACTGCAGGTTTAAACCGGTCGGTGGGATGCACTTTGAAAAGGGAAGGTGTCAGTGTTGCATAAACAAAATGCTGGTCATTCATTTGCAAAGTATTTCCTATATTTGTAAATATTAACCTAATGATGAAACTCTTTAAAAAAGGGTAGCTGTGTTAGTGCAACCATGTTGGTCTGGTTCAGTCTCTCAATAGTTTGGTTAATGTGATTTGATTACAATTTCCTGTGTCAACATCATTTACTTTCTTTCAAACCCATCATCATAGCCCCAACGTTGATATGTCAAATGTCTGTCATCATATCCTGCAAAATAAGTATCTTTTGATGGCCTATCAAAATTAGCCATGCTTGTGGTGCCAAATCAACACCGTGATTGGTGACATAAACGTAAAAAAATGCCAACTGCTCATAAAACTGCACGCACTCATTTTGACCAATCAAATGCTCTCTAGAACAAAAATGTAATGTCCCGATGTAACTTCTGACAAGACGCAAGGCAGCGTAGTGTATCTGTCTTGAATTGTTACATAAACTGAAGGCTGACTATTTCTGTCCTAACTAAACTTAGTTTTATTTAGAGATTTGCCTACTGCCATCATCAAGCCTGTTTTATGAATGCATTTGTATTTATGATTTCGGACATAACATTTAAAGAGATAGTTCACCCAAAAATAAAAAAATCTGTCATCATTTACTCACCCTGATGTGGTTCTAAACCGGAATAATTGAGTTTACTTATGCTAACACAAAATAAATGTTTTGATAAATGATGGCACCCATCATTGACTTCAATAGTATTTGTTTATCCTACTATGAAAGTCAATAGTTACCTTCAACTGTGTGGTTACGTCATTTTTCAAAATATCTTCTATTGTGTTCAACATAATAAAAAAACTCATACAGGTTTAAAACAACATGAGGGTGAGTAAATGATGACAGATTTTTTTTTAAGTTTGACTCAATACTTGCAAATGCTACACACTAGATACTTCTCCAAAACAAAAACAGTACATACTTTTTTTATGACATCGTTTAAGTAAGGTGGGATACAGTGTATGACTCTTAGTGTTGATGTATGATTAGAGTAGTGGTTGATTTTGCTCCACCAAATCATGACCCTATGATTTTAGGGGTCATTCTTCGTTTAGGGTCAGGACTACGATTAGTCGAGAAGCATACTGATCCAGGACCATCTGATAAACAAGGCCACTTTCTCGTGCATTTAACCTAAACATGACAGCAGCATCCGAATCATAGGTGGATGCGCAGCTGCCGCTCGGAAAAGCTCGGAGCTGCGTGCAGCGGCTGCGTGACTCCGCAGGTCGGAACGCATCTGTGCAGACGTTCATAGATGTTTACATGAGCTTCTGACCTGTTCGTCGAAACGGGTGATGACGGCCTGGACCCACTCCACGGGCTTCTGCGCCGCCATGGCCGCTCACGCCTGCACCTCCGCCGCGGATGATGATGATGATAGTGAGGAAGAGGAGGAGAGGAGGACGCCTTTCCCGCCGTCTGCGACCCCTGCGGTCCCTGATCCGTGCCGCGCTGAGGGCCGATCGAGGGGCGGCTTTGTGTTCGCTCTGCTCGGTGTCAGAAACAGCAGCATGCCGCCATGACAGTGCCGGAAGTTTGAATCCTCCGATCCAACGAAGCAGCAGCAGCAGAACAGCGGTGCAGATGAGAGATGACGGCACGACTGCGCATGCGCGCGCGCTGAAAGGGGGAGTGTGTGTGCGTGTGTGTGCGTGTGCGTGTGCGTGCGTGCGTGTGTGTGTGTGTGTGTGTGTGTGTGTGTGTGTGTATGAGAGAGAGAGAGAGAGAGAGAGAGAGAGAGAGAGCGAGAGAGAGAGAGAGAGAGAGAGAGAGAGATTTTATATTTTTAAATTACAGGACCATTGAGGCCACACCCCCTGCATGTAGGCTACTTACATTCTTCCATAACATTCACAGACAATTTCTTGAATTCTGCACACAAAATAATGTCAAAATGTTTTCACATAAATTACAGACATTTGATTAAAACTTCCTTGTGCTGAGTGTAAGCTAGTGTGCAACAACATTATACCATTGTAAAGACAAATACATTGACTGATAAAACATTTAGGTGAGATAATTTAAAAAGTAATGTTAATGTCTAAAATTGACCTTTCCCCTCACACACCCACTCCCCCTAAAATAAAAGAAATACTCCATATATCCATAAGGGGGGATTCCCCTCAATTTTCTTGACTACCACAGAAGCCACACTTTAACAGTTTAACTAGCAAATACCAAAATGTGTTCGTACAGTAGAATTCAAGCTGATAGAAGAGCAACTTTAACTGAAATAACCACTTGTTAAAACCGAGGTATGCAGCAAAGCATTTGTGAAGCCACAACACCCACAACCTTGAGGTGGGTGGGCTACAACAGCAGAAGACCCCACCGGGTACTACTCATCTCCACTGCAAATAGGAAAAAGAGGCTACAATTTGCACGAGCTCACCAAAATTGGACAGTTAAAGACTGGAAAAATGTTGCCTGGTCTGATGAGTCTCGATTTCTGTTGAGACATTCAGATGGTAAAGTCAGAATTCGGCGTAAACAGAATGAGAACATGGATCCATCATGCCTTGTTACCACTGTGCAGGCTGCTGGTGGTGGTGTAATGGTGTGGGGGATGTTTTCTTGGCACACTTTAGGCCCCTTAGTGTCAAATGGGCATCGTTTAAAAGCCACGGCCTACCTGAGGATTGTTTCTGACCATGTCCATCCCTTTATGACCACCATGTACCCATCCTCTGATGGCTACTTCCAGCAGGATAATACACCATGTCACAAAGCTCCAATCATTTCAAATTGGTTTCTTGAACATGACAATGAGTTCACTGTACTAAAATGGCCCCCACAGTCACCAGATCTCAACCCAATAGAGCATCTTTGGGATGTGGTGGAATGGGAGCTTTGTGCCCTGGATGTGCATCTCACAAATCTCTATCAACTGCAAGATGCTATCCTATCAATATGGGCCAACATTTCTAAAGAATTAAGGCAGTTCTGGTGGAATACAGTATTTATACCAGTTATACACTTATTCTCGGATTATTAATAAATATTTGTATATAAAATTATTTCACATGACTGAGTTTTAAGGTGAAAATGTATTTTAATAATAACAGAACATATGATCTCATGTGGACCCTTGTGGTAAAACCTGTCTTCCATACACGCAATTTTCCAGTCACATGCTGTAAAGGAAACAGATTCAAGAATCTGGAGAGAGAGAGGGGGGAGAGAGAGAGAGAGAAAGACAGAGAGAGAGAGAGAGAGAGAGAGAGAGAGAGCAGAATAAAGAAGAGCTTGTAGCAGACAATGTAAAGTGCTGTATAAGTTAAACTTAAATAGCATACTGAACATTGAATGCTCTCAGGCACAGAAAAATGTGAAGCTCTTTCTCAGACACAAAGCAAATCATTGTGAAGATCTCAGCAGTGAACAGTGTTGGGATGTTATGTGACTATGCTGTCAACAAGCTGTTGGGTTTACAGATGTTCTCATACTGATGGATGGGACTCATGTCAGCTGAATATTCTGATTCACATTTACAAATTATTCATCAACCTTCAAAGACGAATCTTCTTTAGTCGCAGGATTGACAAAAAACCTTTTAATTGAGTACACTTTATGAAACAGCAGGGAAATCATGTGACCCTACAGGATTTATCTCGGACTCAGTATTACTGCCCATATTGCCCATGCGTTGGTTTACCTGAACCCATCTATTTTTGTCAACAAGGTGGCCAGGATCCACTACACACTTCCAAGTAAACCTCAAGATGACTTAAAAGGGACATTTCACAAGACTTTTTTTAAGATTTCAAATAAATCTGTGGTGTCCCCAGAGTACGTATGTGAAGTTTTAGCTCAAAATATCATATATATAATTTATTATAGCATGTTCAAATTGACACTTTGTATGTGTAAGTAAAAATGTGTGTTTTTGGGTGTGTCCTTTTAAAAGCAAATGAGCTGATCTCTGCACTAAATGACAGTGCCGTGGTTGGATAGTGCAGATTTAGGGGTGGTTTTATCCCCTTTTGACATCACAAGGGGAGCCAAAATGACCTTGCAGAAAATGGTTTACCAAAACTAAATTACTGGGTTGACTTTTTTTTCACATTTTCTAGGTTGATAGAAACACTGGCGACCCAGCACTTGAACATGGAAAAAGTCAGATTTTCATGATATGTACCATTTAATAATTAAAATGAGCTCAAACAACTAAAAAGATATGTCCTGGTGTTTGGTAATTTTAATGTCAAATGTACATCTTTCCAGTTAGGGGAAGCACTAAATTTTTCTTCAAATATTGTGGTTGACAAGGGGTCTTCGATATAAAAAAAGATTAAATCCACTGCCATAGAGAAATTTTGTTGCAGTAAGACAGTGCCCCCTAGAGTTCTGTATAGTCATAACCATGATGAGAGATATAGAGATTGATATCCACTTCTTAAAATATTTAGAAGTCTGTAAATGATAAATTACAATTAAATATATGTACTATACGTCATTACTACTGAGTGTTCTTATAAAACGTACTAATATAAATCACGTGACAAGCTTGGTTTTATTGTCTTTCAAGGATGAAAACAGACACTGTGTACAGTAGCCACATGCAATACAAAAATATGACATGTATCGACCCATTTTAGAAAAAGTTTGCTTTACAGGTTTGTTTTTGTTATTTTACATGAAAAAATATAAAGAATATTTACATCTGGGATAGGACAGCAATACCTATTCAAAAATGTCATGATGTACAGTATATATATATATATATTTATATTAATATAAAATGTCCATTTAAATATTAAAGAATTCTGTTCATTGAATGTACAATAAATAAACCATATTTATACATAAATATTTTACATGTCATTCACATTTCCAAACCACAAAATCCAGTCTTATACAGAACAAACAAACAAACAAACACGCACCCTTTCACATTCACAACGTTACAAACACGCATGTTACACACAAACGCATGTATGCACAATTCAGGACCCATCCATCGTTCAGGTGAGAAGACATACACGCTTCTCTTCGGCTCATCCGTGCCAGATATAATAACTTAAAGAGGGCAAAGGTGAACGTATAATCCATTTAAATCTCATCAGCTTCGGAAAGCTGTCAGTTTGTACATTTAATAAAAATACACTGGACAGACCCTCACAACACATCCTAAACCAGGCATAACACAATAAAGTAGTACAGTAAATCTGAATTTACATTTTTATCTATCTTATCAGTTGTCACCACGTCAAACAATAAGGAACTGGATGTTTCGGCGATCACTTGGTTTCTGTGATGTTACGCTGTAAAGCGTCGACCACTGTGATATCTCATTGATCGACATAAAACATCAAATAAACTAGGCTGCATGAGTTGACCGATAGTTTGGTTAACGCCTGGTTAGGAAACAAATATTTCTCTCTTAAAAACAGAATTATTATTTGTGTCAGACACTGTGGAGGAAGTGTGAGAACTAAAGGTGTGAACTAAAGCATGAACCAGACGGTCCAATCAGAGACAGAATCCGCACATCACACAGGACTAAGAGGCACCAAGACCACGAAAGAGAGTGAGAGAGAGAGAAAGAGACTGAAGGAAAGCAGAGGTGCTTGGTGTAAATCTTCAATAAATCCAACAGGAAACGTGTCACATGACGTCACAAACCAGAGCAGGAGAGGAAGAGAAAAACCAGTTGTGCACTTCACACAAGAAAATGAACAAGGAATAAAAAGGCAAAGCCTTTCATTTCACTCGACTCCTCGATAGCCGCCCACCACCAAAACCCACCGAACCGAAAGTTAAGAGTTAGAGACGGAAGAGCAGACGATGGTTAGTTTTGTGAGTCCAGGAGAGGTCAGGCGTTCAGCGGGCATGCAAGGCAGAGCCGGGGTTTGAGGGTTTTGCATTGCACATTGTTGCAGGCACACAGCTACAACCTACACAGAGAAACGATACAGAAAGAGATAAAAGCAGATTAGGTTGCTAATAAGAGGGGACACTCCACTTTTTTTGAAAATATGCTCATTTTCCAGCTCTCCTAGAGTTAAACATTTGATTTTTACAGTTTTGGAATCCATTCAGCTGATCTCCGGGTCTGGCTGTACCACTTTTAGCATAGCTTAGCATAATCCATTGAATCTGATTAGACCATTAGCATCGCGCAAAAAAATAAGAGTTTCGATATTTTTCTTATTTAAAACTTGACTCTTCTGTAGTTACATCGTGTACTAAGAACGACAGAAAATTTAAAGTTGCAATTTTAGTAAATAAAATGTTTAACCCTTAGTAACTTTCAATAGCAGGGGACTATTTTCGGGCAGTGCGTAATATCACTACGCCTGCTGCAGCCATGTTACAGCAGCAAAGTCCTTGATTATTACGCCAGAATGAGAGTATAGTTCTTAGACATATCTGCATAGAAATCACAACTTTTAATTTTCTGTTGGTCTTAGTACACGATGTAACTACAGAAGAGTCAAGTTTTAAATAGGAAAAATATTGAAACTCTTTGGTTATTTTTTAGCACGATGCTAATGGTCTAATCAGATTCAATGGATTATGCTAAGCTATGCTAAAAGTGCTAGCGCCAGACCTGGAGAACGGCTGAATGGATTTCAAAACGGTAAAAAACAAATATTTAACTCTAGGGGAGCTGGAAAATGAGCATTTTTTTTTAAAGTGGAGTGTCCCTTTAAGAAGAAACCTATTCACTGTAAAACCTAAAAGTTAACTCAACTCAAACCATTTAAGTAAACCGGTTGCATTAGTTTTAAAACACATATTTAAGTACTGTAAACTTAAACAAATTGAATCATATGCAGTTATGCACTTATATTTAAGTTCACACTACTTAAATATAAGACTCAAGTTCAAAGTACTTAAATGTATGTGTTTTAAAACTTAAATGGTCTAATGCAACCGGTTTACTTAAATGGTTTGAGTTAAGTTAACTGTTAGGTTTTAAGCAGTGAATGTTTTAAAAGATTAACAGATAAGTTAAAAGGATAGTTCACCCAAAAATTAAAACTCATAGTCATATATCAAGTCATAAATTACTCACCCTCATGTTGTTTTAGACCTGTATGAATTTCATTTTTCTGATGAACACAAAAGAAGATATTTTGATAAATGATGGTAAGCACACAGCACACTTATTTTATTAAAATATTTGTATCATCGTTTATCACAATATTTCCATAGTATTAATTTTCGTACTATGGAAGTCAATGGTTTTCCAGCAGCTGCGTGCTTACCATCATTTATAAAAATTTCTTCTTTTGTGTTCAGTAGAAAAAAGAAATTAATACAGGTCTAAAACAGTAAATTACGGGTCAACCAAAGCAAAGCAATTTTTAAATACATCTAGCAAAAAATGATAATTAAAAATATATATATATTGTTGCCAGAGATGCCCATGAGAACATCAGACAGGTAATGCCCATAAAGAACAAGATGGTGGAAACCACACCTGGTGAAGAAACAACTGGACAAGCAATATTAGAAAACTGATACACGGCAATAACTTTCGAGGTCATCTCTACAGTTGTTTCCGATTTCGTCCGTTTCGTCACCTGTACTGTATATCCTCTTTTAAAACTGTGTCCCAGACTAGGATACGTACTCTGCAGACTTCCAGAAGTGTCCAGGGTGAGACAGTCGCCGGTTCAGCTTGGGCAGCTTTTCCAGCATGTCTGCCAGCTGGGTGAACGTGGGTCGATTACGAGAGTCGTACGACCAGCAGGCGGACAGAATCTCCTGTGAGACGGAGAGAAAGCGTATAGTTAACATTTCCAAATTTTTACAATTACATGTTTTTATGCATTCTAATGGTATCTTGTATAACTGGATGTGATATCACATGGCAAGCCGTTGTCTTTACAAAAGTAATAAAAAAATATTTGATAAAACATCTAGAGGCAGTTTCCTGGACAGGGATTAGTTTAAACCAGGACTAGGCCTTCGTTTAATAAGAAAATATAACTAGTGTTAACAAACATGTCTTACAACAAACATTACGTGCATGGCATGCATTTTGAGACAAAAAAAGGGCACTGATGTATTTTAAGATATGTCAGTGCAAGTTGTTTTCAGTTTGGACAGCTCTTATATATCTTTTAGTCTAGGACTAGTCTAATCCCTGTCCGGAAAACCGCCCCATTGTGTGACCATGGCTTAATTTGCCTACATCATTCACTACATCATAAGGGGACATTTCACAAGACTTTTTTAAGATGTCAAATAAATCTTTGGTGTCTCCAGAGTATATATGTGAAGTTTGATCTCAAAATAACATATAGATAATTATTATAGCATGTTAAAATTGCCACTTTGTAGGTGTGACCAAAAATGTGCTGTTTTGGTTGTGTCCTTTTAAATGCAAATCAGCTGATATCTGCACTAAATGCCAGTGTCGTGGTTGAATAATGCATATAAAGGGGTGGTATTATTATAATAAGATCCCCTTTCTGACATCACAAGGGGAGCCATATTTCAATTACTAATTTTTTCACATGCTTGCAGAGAATGGTTTACCAAAACTAAGTTACTGGGTTGATCTTTTTCAAATTTTCTAGGTTGATAGAAGCACTGGGAAAATATAAATAAAAAATATATTATTTTGTGTATTTGGTCTAATGCAATACTTGGTTTAAAAAAGGTTTAAAAAGCATACTTTTTCACATACTGTACATTACTCACTACAAAAAAATACTTTCTTACTTAATGTATATTTTTCTTGGGGTTTTTTTGTAGAAATATCTAAAAATTATTTGATCTAAAATCAAGATGTTTTTTTTTGATGAGCAAAATGACTTTTGAAAATTAGTCTAGTTTTTAGACAAAAATAAACAACATAAAATTTAAGTGAATTTGTGCATATCTGCCAATGGGGTGATAAACTTATTCTTGAATTAAGTGTTTAAGAAAAAAAGTTAACTTATTTCAAGATTTTTTTTCTCACCCCATTGGCAAATATTCTTGCTTGTTTTAAGCCCAAATTCACTGAAATTGTATATTGGTTGTCTAAAAACTAGACTTATTTTCTTAAATCATTTTGCTCATCAAGAAAATACATCTTGATTTAATTTTTTTTTTTTATTTCTACTGAAAACAGGACAAAAATACTAAGTAAGAAAGTCAATTTTTGCAGTGCTGTTCCTCCTGCAAAAAATGATTTTCAAGAAAACGTTTTCTTAGTATTTTTGTAATGTTTTCAGTAAAAATATCAAAAAATTCTTAAATTAAGATGCTTTTTCTTAATGAGCAAAACGACCCAAGACTAAAAATATCAAATTGAAGTAATTTCGTGCATAAAACAAGCAAAAAAATCTGCCAATGGGGTAAGCAAAAAAATCTTACATTTTTTTCTTAAACACAAAATTCAAGAAAAATTCAAGAAAAATTGCTTACCCCATTGGCAGATTTTTTGCTTGTTTTATGCACAAAATCACTTCAATTTTATATTTTTGGTCTAAAAACTAGAATTATTTTTTTGGGTCGTTTTGCTCATCAAGAAAAAGCATCTTAATTTAAGAATTTTTAGATAATTTTTCTAAAAACAAGACAAAAATACTAAGAAATTTTTTCTTGACAATTTTTTTTGCAGTGTGTGGAGGCGTGGATAAGCCATCACTTTAGAAAGAATATCTCTTTGAGTTTGAGACTTTAATCTTTGTTAAACATTCATTTGTTAAACATTTGTCAAACATCATATGACCCCTTTAATACTTATTTATCTGAGTATTCTGTTGTTAGCTCCCACTTCAGTACTTCATCCAGGAACTACAATAGAAGGCATTTGCTTATGCAGAAAGCAAGGCAGCTTACTAGATTTTTTACACTTATCCACTATCATTCTGCTCACCCCAGCATGTTACGGTGGACAGACATATAATAAATGGGATTAAATGCAGCCCTCACCGTGACCTCCTTTCCTAAATTCATCTCAGCCAGGACCCTTCGGATGCCCTCTCCACTGCCCACCTGCCAGATGGTGGCCTCAACAGGTTGACTGGTGATGGGCCAGTCTCTGGCCTGCAGCTCATACCAAATGGTGCTAAAAGCAAGCAGCAAAAGACAGCAGGTAAGCGCCGCTCCTTTCGGTTCTGTGGGGGTTCGTGAACGCTGAAGTTATATTTCCTACCCGAAAGCATAAACATCAGCCGCGTTAGAAAACGGAAGCCTGTCCTCGTTGTTTCCCGGACTCATCTTGCGCACGATTTCCGGAGCCAGGTAGCAGATCCAACCGTGAGGAAGTTTCAACTCGTTTTCTCGTCTAAAGAGGCACCTGGGGTCAATACGGTGACGTGAAGCAAAAACGTACATTACCGTGAATGATGCGCAGACTTACCGGCCCTCCTGAACCACACCGGAGATCCCAAAAAGACCAAAATCAGTGATGATAACTTTGTTTGTGTCGTGAAAGACATTTTTCGATTTAAGATCCTTGTGGACGATTCCCTTAGCATGAAGGTAGCCCATTCCCTAAGGAAAAGAAAAACAGCTTTAATTTTTGGCAACTACACAAATTGTATATAAAACAAACAAACAAGAGTCACCTTCACGATTTCCTGTGCAATTTGTCGGGTCTTATTGATGTCCAGTGTGTTTTTTGTGTCTCTGACAACCGAATACAACGTCCGGCCTTTGCAAAAGCTGTTGGGAAGTTAAAGGATACAGTTTTTTAGTTTTCATACCGTACCATAATTCACAAAGGCAAGCTTATAATGTTAAGTTTAAGTTTATAAGTTAAGCCGTCGGGTTGGATTTCACAGGAATTGTCTGTTTTTTTCAATATGCAAGTATCAATGATGCGCGGGTCAATGTATAAACAACCCGCACCTGATCAACGTTTTCAACTAACCTGCCCGCAACTTGGGCCGCAAAAAAAAAAAAAAATATATATATATATGTATATATATATATATATATATATATATATATATATATATATATATTTTTTTTTTTTTTTTTTTTTTTTGCGTCCCAAAATATATATATTGTACCCGACCCGCTTCATGGCCCTCATTTTTAATAGTAGTAATTTTTAAAATAGTTAATTGGCATCTTTATTTTAACCGACCCGACCGACTGCGACCCGAATATCATTAAAAATATTATTGGATGACTTGTAATTGCGGGTGACCGCTCATTTTGGATCAACCTGGCCATCACTGGCAAGTATGTAAAGTAGCCTGCAATTTTGTGTTTCCAACAGAGATGGCGACAGAGAGGTAAAAGTTACAGCTTTAAAGGTGCAGTGTGTAACTTTTAGAAGGATCTCTTGACAGAAATGCAATATAATATACTTAACAACATTATCAGTGGTGTATAAAGACCTTACAAAATTAACTGTAATGTTTTTATTATTACCTTGGAATGAGACGTTTTTATCTGCATACACCGCGGGTCCCCTAACATGGAAGTCGCCATTTTGCGCTGCCATATTTCTACAGTGGCCCTTAATGAACAAACTTTCCTACAGAGCGTGTTTTTTGTGACTACGTTGTCTCAAACAGTGAATTGTTTGTCCTGTGGCAGCTACCGTAGCCTCACTATGCATTACGAAAGGAAGGGGTGAGCTGTGGACTGAGCCGTTTATTTGCAATTCACAGTCTCACCACTAGATGCCGGTACAAATGTACACAGTGGACCTTTAATTTCCTTACAGGAAATTAATATGTATATATGAAGTTTTGACTGATACTGTAAACCCACATCAAGTACAGTACAAATATATTTTGAGATACCTGGTAATAATGGCGAGATGAGGTGGGGCCATGCACGCTCCCATAAACAGGACGACGTTTTCGTGACGCGTCTGTCTGTAGTTCATCACCTCCTTCTTGAAAAGCTTCAGGTGGTCCTGGTTGTTTCCATCGATCTCCAGGAGCCGAATAGCCACCTCACCATGCCAGCGACCGTGATGAACCCGACCCCATCGGCCCTTGCCGATGAGCTCCCCCAGGTCCAGCTGTTCGAATGGAATGTCCCACTCCTGCAGATACACGCTGGTCTGACTGGCTTTACGAGAGATCGGACCTCTCCAGTGCGTTCCTCCACGCGTGCTGGGCAGGTCGTCCAGCTCGTCGCCTTCGTATTCTCCCTCTGAGCCAGCAAGCAGTTCCTCCATATCCTCTTCTTCCTCGACCTCTTCGTCTTCTTCATCCACAGCTTCATCATCTTCCTCTTCTGCCTCGATTTCCTCTTCTTCCTCTTCCAGCTCCTGATAGAGAGGAATCAGAAACAAACAATGCTAGAAGTGCAGTATGTATACCACGCTAAGTAAAATAAAATAAAATTGGATCCTTTGTAAACCAAATGTGTTAAATGTATTTCTACACACACAGATCTCACCTCACGGTCTTCTTCCTCATCTTGTTCTGCGTGCATCTCCTCTTCTGAAGCATCGATCTCATTACTGTGAAGAAAAGGACCGCCGGTTCACTCTGATATAAGATTAAGAATCTAAATCTGAATTTTCAAAAGCTTTTGATTGACATTGTGTCATGCGTATTAATGATGTAATTTTATCTTCATTTCTGTTTTTGTTATTCGTGTCGTTTGTTTGCTATTTTTTTGTATGAATTTGATTATGTTGTGAAAAGCAAATTGGTCAACGGCCGTTGTTTTTAATTCTGCTATACAAATATATTGTCATTGAACAGATATTACTTACACCGTATCTGGTAGTACATCTGAATGAAGTACACTGGTATTGCACACATCTGTGTAAACAAAAAA
This sequence comes from Paramisgurnus dabryanus, assembly GCF_030506205.2. Taxonomy (NCBI): domain Eukaryota; kingdom Metazoa; phylum Chordata; class Actinopteri; order Cypriniformes; family Cobitidae; genus Paramisgurnus; species Paramisgurnus dabryanus. The sequence continues at coordinate 7,500,108 of NC_133346.1, forward strand.
AAGGATTACTGATATTGTTATTGTTCAGGTTTACAGTATATGCAGTGTTGAAAATCACCAGCAGGGGGCACATCATCAACTAACTAAACCACTCACACAAAGTTTTGCTTTGAAACCCAGATTTTACATTAAGGAGGGACCATCACATGCACCAAAATAATGCATGTACAATAAATAAAGCTTAAATAAATAAGTAGTAACAGTTATATTATTTACTGTTTCATTTAAGTTACTAAACGGTCATGTTTGCATGCTGCTGGGCATGTATTTCATTCATGCAAGCTAGTAGAGAAAGACAGATACCTCTAAAATTGCGTGCTAAAATTTATTAAACCTGACATCAAATGTACCATAACTTTTGTTTCTCAACTCAAATTGAGGGTTTTATGTTTAATAATAACCCTGAAATGAAATGAAATGAAAGCGTTTAAAATGTGGAAAGTACTGGGCTGATACACGTTAAAAGGCATTATAGGGATTTGTTATGTTTCATCTATTATGTACATATCTATATTTTTGAGTTAAAGGAAAACACCACTGTTTTTCAATATTTTACTATGTTCATACCTCAACTTAGATGAATTAATACATACATATCTTTATTCAATGTGGGCACGTAATCTTTGTACAGCGCGTCGTGAATGTGTTTGCATTTAGCCTAGCCTCATTCATTCCTAAGGATCCAAACAGGGGTGGTATGTATTAATTCAATAAGTTGAGGTGGTGTTTTCCTTTAAAGTGCACTGGCGCCCTTCATTTTATATTCGCTCCTGGCTGCCAGTATGGTGGCGTAAACATAATGGGCTCTATCTTACACCCGGCGCAATGCAGCGCAATGCGCGACGCAAGTGTCTTTCGCTAGTTTCCACTCTAGTTTTCACATTTAGCGCCGCGTTGTTTAAATAGCAAATGCATTTGCGCCCCCTTTTGCGCCCATGGGCGTTCTGGTCTGAAAACGAGGTGTGTTCAGGCGCATTGTTGGCGCGGTGCTATTTTGAGGCAACTAAAATAGACTACGCCATTGACCAACAAAAACCTGGTCTAAAGTCTAAAGTCAATGGCGCAATGTGTTTTATGTTATTTAAAGAGCGCATTAGTAAAATGCACCTATACACGGGAGGACAACGCGGGTTTGCTTATCACAAGGTACATAATGCGCAGCAGCACAAAAATGCTTTTAAATATGAAAGATTAAAGGATTGAATGTAAAAGATTATTATTGAATCTCTTGGACATAAATGAGGACAGATTATGAGACGTTAGAAGGCGCAAAGAGCTGCTTCACCTGCAGCCTGGTAAGTAAATAAATGCTTTGCTTTAAACAAATGCGTCTGTTTTTAAATGTTTTTTTTTAATGCTACCTCACGGATTTATTGTATATGATGACTGTGTACCTGTGGTGAGATGAGAAACATTTTTAAGTAATGCTTAAAAAAACTCTTTGCTAAAAAAAACGCTGTCCAAAGTGCTGAAACGTGAGGAGAGCCGTTTGTAAATTCTTTATCTCCTGTTTGTTACAAATAAAGTATTTTTAGAGTACAAACCTTATCGTACAAACCTTATTTTTGATGATATTGGATAGCCATACATTTAAAGCAATTAAAAGCCTGCTTTTTTACTTCTGTGACTAAAAGAAAACGGGTTTTAAAGGTTTTAATAAAAAAATAACAATTTCAATACAAGTGGAAAAACAACATAATTATTTAACATTAATCTTAAACTGGGGATCTTCTTCCTCCGCTTAGTTTTTCGGTTTACAAAGTCCGTCATCTAAATTGGGATTAGACATAGCGCCAGAGCAACTGGCTTTTAAAGGGAATGAGAGTTGTGACTCTCATTGGTTTACTGCACGTTACGCCCAAAATACTCCCATTACAATAGGACGAACCCTTTTCGACCATGCGCTCGGCGCAAAAACCATTTTCCCTGTCCTTAAATTAGCAAAAGTGGATTCGGACACGCCCATTTAGACGTTGCGCTGTGCGCTTTAGACAATGCGCTTAGATCGTTAAAATAGGGCCCAATGGGTCACGTGACATACGAACATCTATAGCGGTGCTCAATCTTGTTATATCCAACATCTGTGGTTTAATCACTGTTTTACAAATGCTAATCAACATGCAAAAAAAATACCTTTACTACACTGCAAAAAAAAAAAATTTTTCAAGAAAAAAAACTATTTTAATATTTTTGTCTTGTTTTCAGTAAAAATATCAAAAAATTCTTAAATTAAGATGCTTTTTCTTGATGAGCAAAATGACCCAAGAAAATAAGTCTAGTTTCTCTAGCAAAAATATCAAATTTAAGTGACTTTGTGCATAAATCAAGCTAAATAATCTGCCAATGGGGATTTTTTTTATGCACAAAATCACTTCAATTTGATATTTTTGGTCTAAAAACGTATTTTCTTGGGTCGTTTTGCTTATCAAGAAGAATACTAAGAATTTTTCTTGAAAATCCTTTTTTTACAGTGTACACTTTAACTAAAATAAACCATGGTTAATTTTCATAAGGGATGTCACAAATCAAGACTTTTTTGTCAAGTAAGAAGGAAGGACCTCTCAAATTTCTGAAAGTTATATTAGATTACTAATGGCTCAGCAAAAAAAGTCACGCAAAACAACTTGTGCTTTTTAACTCACCAGGGAAGATAAACTGCTGTCTGTGCTGAAAATAACAGGCAGCTTTGATATGATAAAGGACGACAGGAAGTGAAAGAGACAGGAAGTGGACAGAGAGAGACAGTCTGCGGTTATTGGTGATTTTACAAAGATGCTTTGCTTACATATGTGATTTATGTTAGACTCTTAAAGGGACAGTTCACCCCCCCAAAAAAACAACCTGTGATTATTTACTCTCACTCTGAACTTGTTCCAAACCTGTATAAATAAATAAAAAATGTTTGCACTATTAACTATTTATAATACCATAGTATTCTTTTTCCTACTATGGAAGTTAATGGTGCCCCAGATCTGTTTGGAAACACAATATTTTAAATTTTTTTGAGTGAACTATCCCTTTAAAGTTAGACTGTTACAAGCTAGAGGAAAAGTCTATAGTTTTTTCCAAACTCTCAACATGAAGACTCATCCAGATCATTCAACTATGCTGTCATAAAATATAACATATTTTGAAAGGTAGGGAACAACAGTTAGAGCTCATTTATTTTTGTCCAGGTGAGTGCATGTGTACAGGAGTTAATCATTAAACTGATGGCTCTAGGTTTATATCATTGTCTTTGTTCAGGTGCTCACCTGGAAAGTGGAAACGGTTGTCACGGTGACCCTTAGGGGAGGGGTTTGGGGGTGGGGTTACGCTAGGGGGGTTGCTCTGATGGAAGGGGGCGGGAGAAGAAGGCGTTGAGGATGTTGTGGAGGACGGATTACTGCTGGAATCCAGTTGATTCAGCACGGGCGGCTGATCCTGACAGAAACAGACCAGTTTGGTGGTGCAGAACAGCATGTAGCAATTTCTTCGAAGATCATTCATTAAGAATTCAGCTATGGATACTGTGCAGTAAATATTGCATTTACTGTATTACAGTATGTGAAATGGTAAATGCTATGCTATGCTAAACATTTTTTATCTACTAATATGTTTCATGTGCAATTCATCGAGGAACGTTCAAGATAAAGGTGCAATGTGGGACTTTAAAGGATTAGTTTATTTTCCAAAAAAAATCTAGATAATTTACTCACCACCATGTCCTCCAAAATGTTAATGTCTGTCTTTGTTAAGTCGAGAAGAAATAATGGTTTTGAGGAAAACATTCCAGGATTTTTCTAATTTTAATGGACTTTAATGGACCCCAACACTTAACAGTTATAATGCAGTTTAAAATTGCAGTTTCAAAGGACTCTAAACGATTTCAAACGAGGCATAAGGGTCTTCTCTAGATTTTTGGCAAGAACAATACAAAATATGCACTTTTAAACCACAACTTCTCTTCTTTCTCCGGCTGTGTGACGCACCAGCGGTTCATCCGTGACCTCTTGACGTTTTACGTGAGGTCGTGCTGGCGCGTCACACGACCGGAGGAAGACAAGAAGTTGTGGTTTAAAAGTCCATATTTTTTATTTTTCTTGCCAAAAATGACAATCGTTTCGCTAGATTGGGATCGTTTAGAGTCCTTTGAAACTGCAATTTTAAACTGCATTAAAACTGTTTAGTGTTGGGGTCCATTAAAGTCCATTAAAGTGAGGAAATCCTGGAATGTTTTCCTCAAAAAACATAATTTCTTTTCGACTGAACAAAGAAAGACATCAACATTTTGGATAACATGGTGGTGGGTAAATTATCTGGATTCTTTGTTAAGAAAATGGACTAATCCTTTAAGCAGCATCTAGTGGTGAGACTTTAAATTGCAACCAATGGCTCAGTCCACAGCTCACCCCTCCTTTCGAAATGCATAGTGAAGCTACGGTAGCCGCCTCAGGACAAACGTGTCATCGTCTGAGCCAGCATAGTAACAAAACGTGCTTTGTTTCTGATTCTTTTGTCTGTTTAGGGCTACTCAGGGTCCCATTTGTCCTACTTAGGGAACCTGTGGTGTATGTAGATAAAAACATCTCATTCTAAGGTACTAAAAATAAAACAGTTCATTTTGTGATGTATTTATACACCACTGATAATATATTGCATTTCTGTCAGAGGATCTTTCTAGTCCCACATTGCACCTTTAAGCAAAGGTAGTACAGTAGATTTTCTACTCATACAGAAATTTGACATATTGTACGTATTGTACATAACAAAAGGATGCTCGTATGCCATTTAGCTTATACATACATACCTTCTTTGTTATTGCCTTTGGCAGCGTCCCAAATTGCGGCGCTTCAGGTGGACGGTCCACAGGATTGTTGATATCAGATGGTACAGATTCTGTCCTGCGAATCTTTGTGACTGCAAGACACACAAAAAACCATTCAAACACTGTTTTGTCAGAAATTTGAGTTTGTCATATCAGAGATGAACTTACTGGGAAGGAATGAGATCCTGCAGGGTGGAGCTTCTTTAGTGCATTTGTTGTGACACTTTAACCTAAATGAAGACAAGCATGGAGGAATATTATGAGATGGAAAGAGTTAGTGAACGTGGTCACGCGAGTCGCGGTGATAACTCACCTGCAGTGTTTACACTTCACTCCGAAGATCATGTTCTTCTGACACACCTGACACGTCTGAGACAGCCAAGATTTTGTAGAGAACCTGTAAAGATACAAACCTTAATGCCTAGAGTTTACATGTTGGTACAAATATTACAATTATTACACAGCTTGCTTTTTCACTACTACTTTTGTAGCTTTTGGAGATATGGTAATGTTTTAGGTTTACTGGGTATCACTCTTAAAGGAACACGCAGACTTTTTAGAGACTTTAGCTTATTCACCATATCCCCCAAAGTAAGATAAGAAGATCTGTCTGACGCACCCACCGCTAGCCTAGCTTAGCACAAAGACTGGAAGTAAATGGCTCCAGCTAGCATACCAACATTTTCCTATTTATATGTTTGATTTGTATAGTCACAGCGTGTACAAAAAACAAGATCATATAAGAGACACACATCTTATAAACGTATACAAACTGGGAACTATTTTCTCTAAAGGCAAAGCACTGCTACTTGGGCGGAGAGATTTTGGAGCATTATTTTGTCACTTATTGGGAGCAGTATGCTAGCGGGAGCCTTTTACTAAGCTAGTCTAGCGGTGTGTGCATTAGACAGAGTTACGGCATGCACGGAGATGAAAAGGTATGTATGGAGGGACTCTGGGGGGATACGGCGAATAAGCTAAAGTCCCAAAAAGTTGGCTTGTTCCTTTAAAACATACAACTTAAATTATAGTACAGTATGTTTGTTTTTACAATTCCAAGTTGATCCACACAAATTAATCCATACACAAACTGGGGGATCGGCCATTTGATATCCGAAGTAAACCTACGCTGACGAAGGGAGAACATGCAAACGTCACACATTAAGGCCACCTGAGATAGCCGGGGTTTGAACTGCGGACCTTCCTTCTGGGAGGCAACAGTGCTACCCACCGCCCCAATCTATTTTATGTGTGTCAAACACAGTGATTACATCATTGTGCATCAGTACACAGCAAAATATGATGTAATGATACGTGTAAATTTTCATGCACAGCCTACAGAATGCAATTGCAGAATTTGGTTGTCATGGCAACATCAAGGCAATTTACATTTGCTCATTTGGCAGATGCTTTTATCCGAAGCGACTTACAAATGAGGGAGAATTCAACATTTTCTCTACACATAACCAAAGTTAACACACTTTTTCTTCAAGGTGCCGTAGCCATTGACTTCCATAGTAGAAAAAAACTAATATTATGGAAATATTATTGTGATCAATGACGAAAAATTGACGAAAAATTGGTACCCAATGAATTCCATCGTATTTGTTTTTCCTACTATGGAAGTCAACTGTTTCAATCAGCTGTGTGCTTACCATTATTTATCAAAATATTTTCTTTTGTGTTTATCAGATCAAAGAAATTCATACAGGTTTAAAAGAACAAGAGGATAAGAAAATGGTATGCAAATTAAGTTTTGGTAATTGGTAAAGATGGATAAGCGTGGTTACCTGTGAGTGACAGCCAGACCGATGTCTCTTCGCAACGCCTGAGGTGAATTGCGGTGGACGCTCACATTATCTAAAGAATTACAAAACATAGCAGAGAGAAAGGCTCAAACTTGATGGAAATGCACCTAATTCGCATGTTTTTCTTTTTTTGCAAATTTTAAACAGATTCGCTTCACGTTTGGATGGAAACCCAACTAATAATAATGATGAATCTATGGGAAAATGTAAGTTTTAAGTGTATGAACTCGTATCTTCAGAAGTGTCACATTCTGTTGTGAAGTTCAGGGTATCTTGACAGTCTAGTGGTTTAAAATTGTTAGATGTGGTCCACGTATAAAGACACATCATTGCAACAGTCTGATACACATGTGTGACTCATTGGCTCGGTTTCCAATGATGACTGTGTGAGTGTTGAGTGCAGGTGAGCGCTTCCTCTTCAAAATAACTTGTTGACCCGCCTGATCCGAATACAGCAGCCACTTAATACAGTCTGCTCTATTTCAGCTACAGATCTTCTGTTCAGTCAGGAACTCTTGAAATGTTGTAATTCCTAAACTCACTTCTCAGGCCGCTGTACTCCTCCTGAAGGGTTGGGGTGCCCGGAAGGGTGTACGGGGCCGTCGTGGGTGTCCCCACGGGGGTGCGGGCGGAGAGAATGGGTGAACGCGTCGAAGGGTCTTCACATCCGTTTCCATTAATCTGAACGTTGATGAACAGCTTGTTCTTCTTCACACACCTGAGGGCAACAAGAGATTTGTGTGTTTTGGGACTGCTTGTTGTGAATTTTAGTTTTTATTCATATTTTTGATGTTAATTTTTATAAAATTTTTAGTGATTTTGTTATGAGTTATGGAGCATATACACCAAAGCGTTTAAATGCGGCTGATAGCACCAGGTGGATGCCAACTGTGGGTGCTTGCCAGCGTTTCTTCAGCTAAGCACTTTGGTTGCTGTGATACTTCTGTTTTTTTTTCATTGTACGATGTGCCGGTTGGTTGTTGTGGTATTTGTCCCGCCCCTCCTCCACTGTGATTGGACAGTTGAGAAAAATAACATTAACCAAAAAAAATATTCAACTCTGGGCGCTCAGCGCTGAACATGGAAAAAACACCAGCTGCTGGCATTTTTTAAAAAGTGTGGTGTTTCCACTGTAAGCACTTGAAAACATACGACGGTCGTAGGCGAAAACGCCTTGGTGTACACGCCCACTTATTGTTTTTAACTCTTTCCCTGCCATTGACAAGATATCTCGTCAATTGAGAAATTTGCATGAAAAAACGTTCCTGATGAATTTATATAGCAATCTGTAGTACAGCGATTATCCACTGTAGATGGCACTTACCCATTTTATAAAAAACTGAAGATTTTTTTACTAATTTTAAAGTTTTGAAAATCGATCTGAATCTCATTTCTAACAAAATTCCTTCACAAAAACTGCAATTATTTCAGTTTTTTGCGATTTTTTTTATTAAGTGAGTTTATAAGCAGAGAAAAAATATATATAGGATGAAAGTTTTTTTCCTGTTTTGTTTGTTTGTTTATTGTTTGTTTGAAAGCAGAGGGTCTGTTTTTTCATTTGATTTATTTTTATGTTTATATATTTTTAGAAGAAACTTTTCCTAGAAGGCATATTGTGAAACTTTTGTGAAAATCACAAAAAAATGCTCGCGTCACGGGCAACTTTAAAAAAGGTTGGCAGGGAATGAGTTAAGTTGTTTATTTGTTTATTGTTTGTTTGAAAGCAGAGGGTCTGTTCTTTCATTTGATTTATTTATATGTTTATATATTTTTAGAAGAAACTTTTCCTAGAAGGCATTTTGTGAAACTTTTGTGAAAATCACAAAAAAATGCTCGCTTCACGGGCAACTTTAAAAAAGGTTGGCAGGGAATGAGTTAAGTTGTTTATTTGTTTATTGTTTGTTTGAAAGCAGAGGGTCTGTTCTTTCATTTGATTTATTTGTATGTTTATATATTTTTAGAAGAAACTTTTCCTGGAAGGCATTTTGTGAAACTTTTGTGAAAATCACAAAAAAATGCTCGCGTCACGGGCAACTTTAAAAAAGGTTGGCAGGGAATGAGTTAAGTTGTTTATTTGTTTATTGTTTGTTTGAAAGCAGAGGGTTTGTTCTTTCTTTTGATTTATTTGTATGTTTATATATTTTTAGAAGAAAATTTTCCTAGAAGGCATTTTGTGAAACTTTTGTGAAAATCACAAAAAAATGCTCGCGTCACGGGCAACTTTAAAAAAGGTTGGCAGGGAATGAGTTAAGTTGTTTATTTGTTTATTGTTTGTTTGAAAGCAGAGGGTCTGTTCTTTCATTTGATTTATTTGTATGTTTATATATTTTTAGAAGAAACTTTTCCTAGAAGGCATTTTGTGAAACTTTTGTGAAAATCACAAAAAAATGCTCGCGTCACGGGCAAATTTAAAAAAGGTTGGCAGGGAATGAGTTAAGTTGTTTATTTGTTTATTGTTTGTTTGAAAGCAGAGGGTCTGTTCTTTCATTTGATTTATTTTTATGTTTATATATTTTTAGAAGAAACTTTTCCTAGAAGGCATTTTGTGAAACTTTTGTGAAAATCACAAAAAAATGCTCGCGTCACGGGCAACTTTAAAAAAGGTTGGCAGGGAATGAGTTAAGTTGTTTATTTGTTTATTGTTTGTTTGAAAGCAGAGGGTCTGTTCTTTCATTTGATTTATTTGTATGTTTATATATTTTTAGAAGAAACTTTTCCTAGAAGGCATTTTGTGAAACTTTTGTGAAAATCACAAAAAAATGCTCGCGTCACGGGCAACTTTAAAAAAGGTTGGCAGGGAATGAGTTAAGTTGTTTATTTGTTTATTGTTTGTTTGAAAGCAGAGGGTCTGTTTTTTCATTTGATTTATTTGTATGTTTATATATTTTTAGAAGAAACTTTTCCTAGAAGGCATTTTGTGAAACTTTTGTGAAAATCACAAAAAAATGCTCGCGTCACGGGCAAATTTAAAAAAGGTTGGCAGGGAATGAGTTAAGTTGTTTATTTGTTTATTGTTTGTTTGAAAGCAGAGGGTCTGTTCTTTCATTTGATTTATTTTTATGTTTATATATTTTTAGAAGAAACTTTTCCTAGAAGGCATTTTGTGAAACTTTTGTGAAAATCACAAAAAAATGCTCGCGTCACGGGCAAATTTAAAAAAGGTTGGCAGGGAATGAGTTAAGTTGTTTATTTGTTTATTGTTTGTTTGAAAGCAGAGGGTCTGTTCTTTCATTTGATTTATTTTTATGTTTATATATTTTTAGAAGAAACTTTTCCTAGAAGGCATTTTGTGAAACTTTTGTGAAAATCACAAAAAAATGCTCGCGTCACGGGCAACTTTAAAAAAGGTTGGCAGGGAATGAGTTAAGTTGTTTATTTGTTTATTGTTTGTTTGAAAGCAGAGGGTCTGTTCTTTCATTTGATTTATTTGTATGTTTATATATTTTTAGAAGAAACTTTTCCTAGAAGGCATTTTGTGAAACTTTTGTGAAAATCACAAAAAAATGCTCGCGTCACGGGCAACTTTAAAAAAGGTTGGCAGGGAATGAGTTAAGTTGTTTATTTGTTTATTGTTTGTTTGAAAGCAGAGGGTCTGTTCTTTCATTTGATTTATTTGTATGTTTATATATTTTTAGAAGAAACTTTTCCTAGAAAGCATTTTGTGAAACTTTTGTGAAAATCACAAAAAATGCTCGCGCCGCGGGCAACTTTAAAAAAGGTTGGCGGGGAATGAGTTAAGAGAAAACACTTCCCTGCCAATGACGAGTATTTCCGGCTTTCCGCAATACCGCTATTGTTTAACAGGTGCCGCTCTTTCGCAACTTATAAACCCCGAAAGTATCGCCTTAGTGGCAAACAGCTGTATGTCCGTGTATGTTTTGAGGATCGCTCTGAATCTGCTGTCTACGAAAAGTCCTTACCAAAAATTTTATTGCTTTTTGCTCAAAATTTGATGTTTTTGAAGAAACCTACCAATATATGAGAGGTGATAAAAAGAGAGCTAATGAAAGTTGGATGAAACTTTTTTTGTTGTTGTTTGAAAGCAGATGATGTGTTCTTTCATTTGATATTTTCTGGAAGGCATTACACTTTTGGCTGACAACTTAAAAAAAAAAAAAGATTGGCAGGGAAAGAGTTAAAGGGACATGTCACAAGATTTTTTTAAGATGTAAAATAAATCCTTGGTGTCCCCAGAGTACATATGTAAAGTTTTAGCTCAAAATATCATTTACTGTAGATAATTTATTATATCATGTTAAAATTCCCACTTTTGTGCCGTTTTTGGGTGTGTCCTTTTAAATGCAAATGAGCTGATGGAATGCAAACACTGATCACAATGATAGTGGTTTGTTCAAATTGAAACTCAATTGTGCTGTCGATTATTTTTTCTCTCTCTCTCTTGAATTAATGGCAGTGCCGTGGTCAGATAGTGCAGATTGACGGGCAGTATTATCATAATAATATCCACTTTTGACATCACAAGGGGAGCCAAATTTCAATTACCTATTTTTTAACATGCTTGCAGAGAATGTTTTACCAAAACAAAGTTACTGGTTCTTTTTTACATTTTCTAATTATAGCACTTAAACATTGAAAAAGAAAGATTTTATGATATATCCCCTTTAAACTAATATTTAGGCCTATATTTTATTTCATTTTAAGTAACAGGCATGTTTTTAATAGTTTTAGTTAATAATAAAAACCCTACACTGCATGTTTATAAGGGCACACCTTCCAAATTTTGTCTGAGGGCTATGAATTTTTGGGATGCACTTGTTGGCATTAGCCCATAACTTTGCCTGCTCAGTCTATTAATTGAACATATTAATTGCAAGTACTGTGATGTTAATTGTGATACATAATGGTAGTTTGTGCTATTTTACCAGTTTATCCAGATTAATATTGAACACTTCTAGTCATCAGAATACTGGCATTCATAACATATTGCACAAATATAATAAAACAGCAGGCAGGAAGTGTGTCGTAATTCTGTGGTGACAGTATTGTGTTAGTGATCATCACAGATTGTTATTAGTCACTCGAAAAAAGACACGACTCTCAAGATCAGATTTAGCACTCATACATGTACACATAACATTGTTTTTCTCATGACGTACTTGTTTGTGGGTGTGTCCTCGATGCGGTGTCCGAGCTGGCTCTCGTGACTCTTGCTTCGGGTCAGCGTGATGTTGGGAAGGAGGTGCAAAACTTTGCGCGAGGGAGGAGGGGGTGTGCACGGAGGCTTAAGGCGGTGCCTTCTCCTCGAGGGCGGGGTTATGGGTGGAGTCGAGGTGTGACCGTGAAGTCGAACGGGTCGAGAGGTATAATAAGGACTGGGGTCGGTCAGACTCTCAGCGTAACCGTGAGAAATATGAGGTTCACTGGGTGATAGGATGTAGCGGGGATACAGGCAGGTGGCGAGAGGGGTGGAGGGGGTGGTTGGGGGGCGGACCAAAGGTGATGGACTGTGGGAACGTAGGGAAGTTCCTAGTAACGGCATCTGATCCACCGGAGTCAAACCGCCACTGTCTCGCCTCGTGGGTTCGGAGAACCAGCAATGGCTTTCCTCTTTAAACTCCCCTGTAGTTGACAAACACACTTTTATGAGATTTAACAAGAAGAGTTTACAAATCTCACAAGTAATAGCTGACTTTGATCAAACTTTGAAGATAAGGGGGTCTCCAAAAATGGTTATAGGTTATAAAAATGCATATTAATCTGTTTGTTTATGTTTGACGCACACAAATACAAGACAAGTCTATTCACCGGACTCAGAGGCACTCTTCAAACAGTTAAGAGCAGCACATAGTCTGGTACACTCCCCTGAACTCGAGCCCAACCTTCTCATGGTTTCCTGCACCTGACTGCTGGGCATCTGCAGCAGAGCATCCAATGACAGCTTCTTGCTCACTGCCTGGAGAGAGAGAGAGAGAGAGAGAGAGAGAGAGAGAGAGAGAGAGAGAGAGAGAGAGAGAGAGAGAGAGAGAGAGAGAGAGAGAGAGAGAGAGAAAATAATTGACAGCATAATTTTTTCAATTATGCACATTTTTGCTCAAACCTACAAAACGGCAATTTTATCATGCTATAATAAATTATCTATATGAAATTTTAAAACTAAAACTAGATGGAGAGAAAGAGTTCAACCTTATTGGTTGTTGTGGACACTGCTGCGTGTTTTGCATGTTGCTTAAAAATTTACATTTAACTCTTTCCCTGCCATTGATGAGTTAACTCGTCAATTAAGAGAAAACGCTTCCCTGCCAATGACGACTATTTCTGGCAATCCACAATACCGCTATTATCCACCAGGTGGAGCCCTTCCACAACTTATACAACCCAAAACTATCGCCCTAGGGAAAACAGCTGTATGTCCATGTATGTTTTTATCATCGCTCTGAATCTTTATCAAAAGTCCTTCATAAAATGCTTTTTGGTCAAAATTTGGTATTTTTGAAGAAACCTACCCATATTTGAGAGGTGATATAAAAGAACAAATATAGGTAGCATGAAACCTTTTTTACTTGAAAGCAGAGGGTCTTTTCTTTCATGTAATATATTGTATGTTTATATATTTTAATAACTAACATTTTCTGGAAGACATTCAACTTTTGTGAAAATCATAAAAAATGCTGGTGCTGGCTGGCAACTTTTTTTGAAAACGTTAGCGGGGAAAGAGTTAAAATACGTCATCCCTTCGTCACTCTATAGCAGTTCCACATCTTGCTATTAGGGATAAACCGATATATCGGCCGACGGATATTTGCGAGTTTTATGTGTATCGGCATCGGCCGATACATGGCTGCCGTGTTTGCCGATTTTTTTATGCCATTATTTAACGACAGAGTGCTGGAAGCCGCAAGCGATTGCAGGTCATGCGACTAAAAACAACCAACCTTTCCATGACAACATCGAAAGCTCGGCCTAACAGCTGATTATAGCTGAACAAAGCAGGTTTTTATTTCTCATCTCTATGGGGCAGTTTCCCGAACAGGGATTAGACTTGTCCTAGACATAAATAAATGTAAGAACTGTCCAAACTAATAACATCTCTTTTTAACAACATGAAATTTTCATTTAAATTGAGTGAGCAAAAGCAGTATCGGCTCCAAATATTGGATTAAGAAAATCGACAGCCTGTATCGGTCATCAGCTAAGGCTGATGCAACAAAAATCGGTTTCGGCATCGGCACTGAAAAATCCATATTGGTCGATCCCTACTTGCTATATCTAATATCTTTGGACATAGACAATTTTGCCAGCAAAGTTATAAACAGAACATAAAATAATATGCAGTTATTTCAATAAACATTGTCAATCTTTCCATAAAAGTGTCTTGACCCTTTGAATTTTAGTCTTTTGTTTTTACATGGCCAAGATATTTCTTGGAATTCATGAGAAAAACAAAATTTGAGGACTACTAAAGTTGTTACATATGTGTGTGTTTATATATGTGTGAGACAGTACTGTATGTGTTAGTTTTGTGTTTGTATGCTTTGCAGTTTAATATCCCTGAGAAGAGCGGAGGAATTCGAAAATGGGCAGTTCGGCCACAATCCCAACAGACCCCAGATACATCAACTCTAATCATACAACATGCTGAGTCAGCCTCTCTCTCTCTCTGTCTTTCCCTTGCTCGCTCGCTCGCTCTCCTCTGTGTCACATACATAGTGAAAGTCCTTTTTTTATAATATACAGAGTTGTTTATTAAAAGAACAATGCCTCTGGGGTGTCAGCCATCCTCCTGTTTAATTCATTAAAAATGCACAATAAAATCACAAACCAAACAGATGACATAAGCCTCTTTCACACAGTAATTTCGGTAACTACCTTGAATTTACCAGAATGACTTTACCAGTAAATGTGCTGTTCACACACGCAGTGACGAAATAACGGTAAACTTGGTAAGTAAACGGAAGTTACTTCTAAACTGCCATGCGGCGAGGTCAGTGTTGTGGGTTATGACTTTATATCCACAATCCGTTTTTGTCGTTTTCACTTCTGTGGCAAACACTGATAGTCGCGTGCTACTTGTGACCAAACATTATATTTGATGACTTCAAATGGAACTGAACTGGGAAAGAGTCGCTCCAACATGTTAGTCTACATTGCTCATATGGGTGATATGATCAGTTAGGCCTACTTCATATCTCCACGGCCCCATAATGTATATAACAGCAGCAAATAAGGCAAACAACCCAGAATTCGGTTTGACAAAAGGAATAAACTCGGAATTAAGCCATAAGTGCCTGATCTAAACAAAGATAGCTGCACTGAGGTCAGATTAAACACCTGAAGCAAAATTTGATGTTCGTGATGTGATATTCACATGAAATGATGATCCCGTGAGAGATGCTTATATCTCTGCAGCCTCAGGAGCTCAGTGTATCAGTCAGGTTTGGATTTCAGTCAGGAAATCAGATTAATTAGTCTAATAGGTCACGTGTCTTGAGAATTTGGAGGGGGCAGTGAGAGAGAGGGAGAGAGAGAGAGAGAAAAAGAGAGAAAGAGTGACTGTGTAAAACAAATCAGCATCTTGATAACTTTAGGAGTGTTTAAAAAATAGACACACACAACCGTTTTAACTTAAATGTGCAGTGTGTAAACTTTAGCGGCATCCAGTGGAAAATCATGTAATTGCCAAAGACAACTTCGTAAAAAAAGTTTGTCCATTAAGGGCTTCTGTAGAAACATGGCGGCACAAAATGGCGACTTCCACGTAAGGGGTATGTAGATAAACATGTCTCATTCTAAGGTTATAAAAACATAACAGTTTATTATAAAAAGGCCTTTATACACCCCTGATAATATAGTTTTGTATATTATTTTGCATTTCTGTCAAGAGATCCTTCTAAAAATTACACACTGCATCTTTAAGTGTTGCAGTAATACAGTTTGTAAGCATGAAATTAACATTTCTGTTTTAATTTTTTAAGTACTTCTTCGAAAAATGCTTTTAACATTAATCTTTCATCAAAACCAAAAAATCTAAACTTACTCTATCTCTGGAATGATGTTTCTGCTGAAAATGTGATATTCAAATTTGCTAATATACAATGGTTGCCAAACTGGGGGGGCCCAAAATGGTGCCAGGGGGCCCCAGTCTTATGAAGTTTTGTAAAAACACATCAGGGCTCGACGCAAATAATTTTGCTTCTGTTTGCCCTAAAAAGATACTTCTGGGTTTTATAAGTTGGGTAAGAGCACCCCCTGGTGGATAAAAGTGGGAATATGGAAAAACCCGTCATTGGCAGGGAAGCGTTTTCTCTTAATTGATAAGTTAATTGCTGGAAAGAGTTAATGCTCATTGGCCGGGATGTCAGCTGATGACTTCTTACTTCTAAAAACTCCACTACCTATATTTTATTAACTTTTGTATTAGTGCTGATTTATTTGTACTGTGTAGCCTTTTTCAGTAATAAACAGTTCACCTTTGTTGATTCTCCTTATAAACATCTTTATGTGAATGCATATATTGGCATTTCAGTTGCATATATTTTATCCGCGATATAATCTGCGAACTCTGGTGACATTTGTGGTCGACTGTACTGCGAGACTGGTGAAGTGTCTGACTTAAAAGCTCTTTTTTCACTGCATCTAAAACAACAAGGTTTTCATTCCACGCCTTAAATAAGATCTTGGGTTAACATAAGCCCAAGATATTTTTATGTTTTATTCTACAACATAAGTACACACCAGTAATACCCCCACTCATGACTTTTAAAAGCTTTTATGTTTCTTTAAATGGGGGCTTACAAGTTGCTACATGGGACTACAGACTTTTAATGTCTGGGCTTTTTGCCAATATTGTCAATAAAACTTGTTTAAAACGTCATCAAAAATTATTCTGTCTAGTTCAAATAACCTGGCCATCATTTCATAAATCCAAACGTTCGGGCAGTTCAGTATGTGCAATACTTAAATCACATACAAACATGATCAGTGCTTGGGTTAAATTCTGCATATATCTTCAGGAAAACCAGTGAGTGACATTCAAGTAAAACAGTCCCACTTTTCCAAAAACACACAAACGTTACCTCTATAAGCTCAGGTCTGATGTTGATGGTTCGTAACCAGTCTACCAGTCGTGGGTAGCTGTCCAGGGCCGCCGGCCGCTCTGTGTCTGGCACTTTCTGCTTGCACTGCAGTTGTTTACAGATGTACTTCATAAGCTTGACCTGCAGGGGGCAGCAGAGGACAAAGCAGATGAGGTAGGGGCTGGTCAGAAGGGGGCGTGGCCTGATTGTGGCCTTTATTGCCTCTGCGGTTTTATATATATTTAACTGAGGGACAAATCACAGCTGTTTGAACAGATCTTTTATTTGAAGTGGGTGATGTGTTCGAACCCACAACCTTTGTCTGCTAAGACGATGCTCAGTTGAGCTACAGGAATGGACGATTCACATTTTTTTGGTTTGCAGAAACAGGGTTAAAAAATATATGCATGAGCACCAATCCAAAGCTTTGCATTGCATTAGTGAGAAGTTGTACATGAAATGACAGATTTCTGCTTCAGTCGCGGATAAATCGCAGCACATGCGAGTCTGAATAATATCAGAACATCACAGTGCACGCAGTTCAAAATCTGACTGGATTTCTTTTTCTCTCTCTCCCTTTGTGCTCCCCTTCAGCAAACAGGGCTGTCAGCTATAAATAACCGTTATTATATGGAAGGGAGCTGCAGACCTCCTCATGGGGGCGACTATTCTGCTGGCATGGCAACCGGGTGTCATCGACACATCGCGCTGACGACGGCAGCATTCTGACATCACGGCTCGGCAAGACGCAGAGTTCACACGGAGGCTAAGGCAGCGGTCCGTCTCGACAAACACGGCCACTGCCCCCCGCCACGATGCATGCATTCGCATGGGCTGATCTCTCCTACGTCTGCAGGACTTTCCCTTTTTCAGCTATAGGGATAGGTTTGAATAATTAACACAGTAGGGAGAATTCCCGAATCCTTAACAAAACATACTAGGAAAATTTTCATCTGAAATGCTGACTCGGATTCAGCAACACGCTCAGGAGGTCGTGGACCACCGTCATGCTTGGTATGCAGGTGTCCCTAGTAAAGCTTCTTAACTAGTTTAACCTCCCCTATGGTCAACCAAGACCATGCTGCAGTTTTTGCCAGCTGTGCACCAGCACCGAATCAGCAACAGCCAGCATTAAATTCACGCAGGACTAAGCCTTTCTTATTTTAGCAGGGCTGATGCAGACCTCACCTATTACTTCTTCTTGTCTGCATCTCGCCAGTTTTTAACAAGGACGGGGCTGCACAGACACCTAAGCAGAACAGGAGCACCAATGACGCAGGGAGAGAAACAAGGGAGGAGAGAAAGAGGGAGGGGGAAGGAGGAGAAAAGGGCTTACCTGCTGCGACAGTTCAGGTCAGAAGCTCACTGACGCACGAGGAGGCCGTTACCATGAGGCCGACGGCCATAAAAACGATTCATCCTGTCACACATCCCCCTGCCACCCACCCATATCACTGCTTTATTGAGAACAGCAAGTTTATACATGCGACAGCCAGGCCATTTCATCCTTAAATCCTCATTGTCATAAAGCCGATACATAAAGGACATAAGGATATCCTGTCACATAAATAGACTGATTGAATGATATATACAAACACAAATTGATCTCATACCCAACTATAAATATTTAAAATGCTTGCTCAAACTGATATCTGCATTGACAAATGCATACAGAAACTAATGGCTCCTTATTTAAAGAGATTCCAAAATACTCAAACATAAATCCACAGACAAACCAATCTCTAAACTCAAATTCATGCCTACTAAATTCTGCAAAATAATCCCTAAATATTTAAAATGCTCCCCACTTTCTTAAGACAACCCCTGCTTCTAAAATTATTCACCATATTGACCTTTAAAGGAACAGTATGTAGGATTGTGGCCAAAACTGGTATTGCAATCACAAAACTTGTGGCTAAAACTGGTACTGCAATCACACAACTGGTGGTCAATATACAAAATGACAACATAAACATCAGTTGAAGGCTGCAACTCCAATTTTTAAATGACAATATCCTGGCCAGACCACTGTTGTGAGTGATATAAGTATTGGAAATAAAAATGATTTCTTAATGTCTAGTGACATACCAGGGCCATTTTATGATTAATTGATATAAATTTCTTTCATACTGTTCCTTTAATTTCTAAAACGAATACTTACACACTAAAACAGACACCCTACATACTGACAGCGACCCCTACATACTTAAACTGCCACCCTAAATACTACAGCTGATCCCTATACACTAGTACATACTATCCCCGATGCCTACATACTTAATCTGTCCCCCTATATTCTACACCCTAAAATTGACCCCATACGTACATACAAAAACTGACTTTACATAATAAAATCTGACACCCTTACACACTAACATTGACCTACCCACATACTTATTATGACCGTTTCATACTAATAACTGACCCCTTACTTACTAAACTTGATTAAATGTATTCTTTCATACCAAATTGTAACCCCCCCCCATGTACTTACTAACCCTATACCGATAACTTAAAACTTACAACCGACCCCCCTACGTTACAACTAATTAAACCATTAAATGCTGTATTCTGATTGGCTGAGAAAAGTTCCGTGGGTATGCATTAAAATCAGTAAAGCTGATCCTTACATACCTAAATGTGGCCTCTTACATACTAAGACTAACCTCTAACGTACTGAAGCTGATCTCTATATACTTATACTGACCCTCTACATACTAAAATTAATCCTTTCATGTATAAAGCTAACCACCTACATACTAAAACCCACCTCCTATATACTACAAAGGATCCCTACATACTAATACTGACACCCTACAAACTAATACGGACAATTAACCACCTGCATAAAAAAATTATCCCCTCATGCTACAACTGATCCTTACATACAAAAAACTGACCAACTGCATACTAAAAACTGATCTTTTACATACTAATACTAATTCTCACATATTAAAGCTGATCCTTACATACCTAAATTTGGCCCCTTACATACTAAGACTAACCTCTTATGTACTAAAGCCAATCTCTTTATACTTATACTGACCCTCTACATAATAAAATTGATCCTTTCATGCATAAAGCTAACCACCTACATACCAAAACCCACCTCCTATATACTACAAAGGATCCCTACATACTAATACTGATGCCCTACAAACTAATACGAACAATTAACTACCTGCATAAAAAAATATCCCCTCATGTTACAACTGATCCTTACATACAAAAAACTGACCAACTGCATACTAAAAACTGATCTTGTACATACTAATACTAATTCTCACATATTAAAGCTGATCCTTACATACCTAAATGTGGCCTCTGAGACTAACCTCTTATGTACTAAAGCTGATCTCTATATACTTATACTGACCTCTGTTTGCACAAAATTATCTCCATATATTCATTATAACATAAACATTAAAAACAATCCCTGCCTATTATATATAAACTAATTCCAATATTGATCCTTACATCCTTAATCCCTATGCACTTAAAATATAAGAAGACATTTGCAGGTTTTTTGCACTGTAGTAGTAATTAGATCTTTAATTCAGAGAATTTCTGGCTGAAGGTTCTCTCTCTTTATCTCGGTTACGATTCAAACTGAGTGAAAAATACCTGAACAGGTGGAAGCCCTTCAACAAACAACCTCTCAAGTACCTTCAGCGCACACTCTGTCTATCTCTCTCTCACTCGCACACACTTCAATAATAAAGAATAAGACCTTGAGAACGCTGCCACGGCAGAAGCTAACAAAAGCCTCCAGATCTGCAGACGCGTGTCTCATAGAAGACAGCAGACAGGATCAGAGGTCACCCGTGTGGGAGGACGCCTGTGGAAAACACCTAGCAGTGGGTCAGGGGTGATAAACAACCAATTAAATCTCAGTTGCTAACAGCTAAATGCTAATTACACAGAGGACAACAAGCACTCCAATCAATAAAGCTCAACTGCCACTGAAAAGCTTTTATCTACTGCAGTCATGACGAAAATGTGTGTCAAGTGCTCTAGGTCTGGCTTTTCTTTTAAAAGCACTCAGAATTCAGCATTTACAGAAAGGTTTATAGCCATTCAATAGTATGAGGTCTCGTCTGTTGCTCACATACACTACTGCACATTTCACTACTGAACCACTTCACTAAACCAAAGAGAGCAATTACAGAGATATTCATGTATAAATTCTGTATATTGATATAGTGGCCAGTAGAACTTACAAATATGAAAATTCTCTCAGAATTTATTCCCCCTTATGCCATCCCAGATGTATATGACTTCCTTTACTCAGCTTAACACGATTTCAACACGAACCCCTATCAGATTTTTTAAATGTGAGAGACCACAAACATGATGAAAATTGCCGCTATCATCACAGCACGCTAGGGCTGTAACGATTTATCGTGCAAATGCGCGTTTCCTCAATGAATGAATTTGAATGAATTACGGTGAAATGTCGCCACATCCAAAAGCCAGGGGGCGCACTCGTGCAGAAACGCCACTTGTGCCACAGAAGAAGTAGCGTTACAAATCCTATTCCAGGAAATGTCTACAGGAATATTTATATCGCTGTTCTTCAAATTGTTTCAGGTATTTTCATGATAATAAAGAATATTTTGAATGACTTTGTTTAACGAGTGTTCCTTTTTTAAATGCACGTAATAAACGACTCAGACTCATAATGATTTTAGATTGATAAGGACTTCTTACTGACCAAAACGCCATAGTTCACGCACAAGCTGCATATGAAACACAGAATTGCGATGCAGCGATGCAGATTCGATTTTAGACAGGCCTTTTTAATGGGTCACACAATCTATCGTTACAGCCCTAGAGCACACCATTTCAAATTCTGTGAGACTGAAGAAACAGAATTTCTCTATAAATATTTCTCATGGCTCTGTGAACACCAAAAAAGTCACAAGTCTCAAGTCAAGACCCAAGTCAAAAGCCAAGTCAAGTCAAGAGCCAAGTCAAAAGCCAAGTCAAGCCAAGAGCAAAGAGCCAAGTCAAGTCAAGTTAAGTCAAGTGTCAAGTTAAAAGCCAAGCCACGTCAAGAGCCAAGTCAAGTCGTGTCAAGTCAAAAGTTGTCAAGTCAAGTCAAAAGTCGTCAAGTTCAAACCCAAGTCAAGTTAAGTGCCAAGTTAAAAGCCAAGCCAAGTCAAAAGTCAAGTCAAGTTAAAAGCCAACTTTAGTCAAAAGTCAAGTTAAGTCAAGTCAAAAGCCAAGTCAAATCAAGTCAAGTCAAGTGTCAAGTTAAAAGCCAAGCCAAGTCAAGTCAAGTGTCAAGTTAAAAGCCAAGTCAAGTCAAGTGTCAAGTTAAAAGCCAAGTCAAGGCAAGTGTCAAGTTAAAAGCCAAGCCAAGTCAAAAGTCACGTCAAGTCAAGTCAAGTGTAAAGATAAAAGCCAAGTCAAGTGTCAAGTTAAAAGCCAAGTCAAGGCAAGTGTCAAGTTAAAAGCCATGCCAAGTCAAAAGTCAAGTCAAGTTAAAAGCCAAGTTAAGTCAAAAGTCAAGTTAAGTAAAGTCAAAAGCCAAGTCAAGTCAAGTCAAGTGTCAAGTTAAAAGTCAAGTCAAGTGTCAAGTTAAAAGCCAAGCCAAGTCAAGTCAAGTGTCAAATTAAAAGCCAAGTTAAGTCAAGTGTCAAATTAAAAGCCAAGTCAAGTCAAATGTCAAGTTAAAAAGCAAGTCAAGGCAAGTGTCAAGTTAAAAGCCAAGTCAAGGCAAGTGTCGAGTTAAAAGCCGACCCAAGGCAAGTGTCGAGTTAAAAGCCGAGCCAAGTCAAAAGTCAAGTCAAGTTAAGAGCCAAGTTAAGTCAAAAATCAAGTTAAGTAAAGTCAAAAGCCAAGTCAAGTCAAGTGTCAAGTTAAAAGTCAAGTCAAGTGTAAAGATAAAACCCAAGCCAAGTCAAGTCAAGTGTCAAGTTAAAAGTCAAGTCAAGTGTAAAGATAAAACCCAAGCCAAGTCAAGTCAAGTGTCAAGTTAAAAGCCAAGTCAAGTCAAGTGTCAAATTAATAGGGATGTGCATTTATGTCATTTTTTCATTTCGATTAATCCATAGGTCTGAAGAACGAGTACTCGATTAACTGGGGGCGGGGCAATCAAAGGGGCGGGGCGTACACGTCATGGTGAAAATGAAAATATTTTGATTAAAAAACTCAAATAAAACTTAATTTTGAAGAAACTACGACAGAACAATGAAAACAAACTAGATTATTAATGAATTAAATGTTTTTAACAGAAACCTCTAACAGGAAAAGCTGCGTGATGAAGTGAAACTAAAGGGTTAATAAACACAAACCGAAGCCCTTTCTATTTGACGCACTCTGCATAATATTAAGCCTTTATACAACATAAATATACAACGTGCATCTATCTGCATAAAATGCAAGACTTCAACTAAGGTTTCAACTAAGTTATCTAAAAAAAAAGAAAGTTTAACTCCCTTTGTGGATGTGCATCAAAAACAGCGCACTTTTAAACACGTCCAGTCAAAGTTCAAGCTTCATAACATTAAGCAGCTTTAAGTATTTTGCTATCATGCGCGTTTAGCTGTGTCGTGTCGTCCTCTTACCTCAGTCAAGATGTAATGGTAATGCTGTATGGCTCTCTGGTATCTCTTGACATTTGATGTTTAAATATGAGATGATAATCCATTGAACTTTTGACGGCGCTGTACATTTTGCACCTGACTGACTGTATTTCCGAAAATCACGACATCCTTTTAAACCATAGTGCCTCAGTGATGTGAGTTGTGGCTGGCTTCACGGGATTGGCGGGCTGGCGGGCTGCCGCGCATTGCGCGGATCGGCGGGTTTCTGTTGTGCGGTCGCGCGGAATTATCTGTTTGTTTTTGAATCACGCATGGTAATGTTACTGATGTCATACGTCGGTCTGCGTAGCTTGACACGACGTCAAACACGCATCTCCAGACCCAGTCTTTACTACCACATGCGCTTGTAATGCTAACCAGACATCCAAATGCCGCCATATCCACAATAAATAAATAAATAAACCCACATGATCATCGTTTTCGTGATCGATCATCGATGCCACGTTCGAGTACTCGAGCAATCGAGTACTCGTGCCCATCCCTACAAATTAAAAGCCAAGTCAAGTCAAGTGTCAAGTTAAAAAGCAAGTCAAGTCAAGTGTCAAGTTAAAAGCCAAGTCAAGGCAAGTGTCGAGTTAAAAGCCAAGTCAAGGCAAGTGTCGAGTTAAAAGCCGAGCCAAGTCAAAAGTCAAGTCAGGTCAAGTCAAGTCAAGTCAAAACTTACTTTTTTTCTTACATAGCATTTCACTTCATAAGAGATACTGTATATTAACCCATTTAGATTACTTTATTTTTTGAATGTATGTGCTTTTTGAGCTTTGCCATGTTGACCCTCAAGTAAGAAGATAACGCTGGCATTTTAATATAAAGTTATTCATCTATTCAGCTAAAGAAAGAAAATCATACATCTGAAATGGCATGAGGATGAGTAAATTATGAGAGTATTTTCATATTTTGGTGAACTAGTCCTTTAAGTTAATCTTACCTGGTTTCTGATGTTTCTTTAAAAAAGCTGTTAAAGCTGTAATAAAATAAAAGAAGACTATGACCCAATTACTCAACATAAACTCTAAAATACTTCACAGTGCTTTAACTGTTCTACGTGTCCAGCACAATGATAACAGCACAGACATGATTTCTGTTTTTCAGTCTCACGGCTCTATAAACAGCACCGAAACTCCCACTTTCATGTTCTTTTGTTGGTTCGTCTCTGCGAACATGGATTTTGGTGCTCGTCCAAAGCAAGACAAAGATTAACAGGATGATTCTCTGCTCTTGGTGTAAAAGTTAAAGCCGCACTGCAAGCTTGCAGAGGCAAAGCACATTAACACTCCATCTTAACTAATTTTTCACAATACTGTGCTTATGCAAGCCATGTTTGATTAGCAGATCTTTGGAGAAAGTAAGTGTTGTTCATGAGGCCACCGATCAAAAGTAGGCATGTATTACAACACAATAAATCCACTTTCGTGCAATACCAACATCACAATATATTCGATTATTGCTGTAAATGTTTTATAAGTGTTTAATTTTTACAGAGCGCTGTTGCATTTTCTTGACTATTATTCTGGGTTCTGCTCTTGACTGGACCGGGTTCTGCTGTTGCTGGCTCCACACGCACATCACTGATAACAATAAACTGGTGAAGCTGTGACGTCAGGTTTCCTAGCAACTACACTGCTGGGTCGTCAGTAAGGTTTTTTCAGAGTGGGATTTTCCCACAGACAAACACGGTGAAAACTAGTCATCTTTACAAGGCATGATGGCACAACTATCTGTAGTCACAATCTAGACATCTGCATCAAAAACATCCTTAGGGGTTACAGCCAGCGACCCAAAACCTAAAGACAGGCTGTTAGGTTTAAACACCTGATTCCATCCTAAGTTTGCTCACATAATGTGACCCTGTCTGTAAAAATATGTGATTAAAATTTTAGTCATTGATTTTAATCTTTAACATGACTTTACTCAGTCAATAATAAAGATATCAAGGTTATAGTTTTACAAAATGTTCTTATGTCTCTTTTATGTAGGATGATTATGGGGCGGTTTCCCAGACAGGGTTTATCCTAGTCCCAGACTAAAATGCATGCTTGAGCTGACTTAAATGAATCGGACTGTTTCCATGTTTAAATGCTATTATTGGATCCCCAGTGCTCCTATCATCCAAGAAAATGTGAAAAAGATCAACCCAGTAACTTAGTTTTGGTAAACCATTCTCTGCAAGCATGTGAAAAAATAAGTAATTGAAACTTGGCTCCCCTTGTGATGTCAGAAGGGGATCATACTGCCCTTTATTCTGCACTATCCAAACACAGCACTGCCATTTAGTGCAAAGATCGGCTTATTTGCAATAAAAGGACAGCCTACTCCTGGATTAATATAAACCCTGTCTGGGAAACCACCCTTTTATGTAGAAAACAGCAAGTCACTAAAAGTGAATAAAAAATAAATGTTTAAAGCTTTAAAAATATGAGAAGCAGGAATCTCCCTTTGCTCTCATTTAAAGGGATAGGTCACCCAAAATGAACATTTTATCATTTACTGATCATTGTTCCAACCTTAAAGGAAGATATTTTGAAGAATGTTTGTAAACAAACAGATCAGGGGCACCATTCACTTTCATAGTATTATTTTTTACAAACATTCTTTTTAATAATTTTGGGATAATCTGTCCCTTTGAAATGTCATTAAGTGCCAATAAGAAAGCTTTACAAATATTAGAAGATAAAACATTTCCTATTTAAAAATTTTGTATTCTTTGAAGTACCTTGGGCATACATAAAATATATTAAACCATCACTGTACTGTGTTATCACCAGAGTACTTTTTCATAAGAGATGACATGGTAACTAAAAAAAGATTGAATAAAAAAACGATCTAGGGCAACCTGTTCTTACGGTGACACAACACGAACAAACACATCTGCACAACAAGACAAAATCACCTCGGTCATTGTGTGTGCATTAATAAAGACGGCTGTTTCACAAGTCAAGTAATCTAAAAGACCCATCTACAATGATTTAATCATTATGGCAACACTTATGGTATTTTGAGGGGGGCGTCACACCTGCCAGACAGCAGATGAGAGTAAACATGGAGATGATGCTGCCATGGCAACAGCTCAGTGAGGTCAGCAGGTGTGATTGACAGCCAAAGAGCAGAAACACTCCCAACAGCTCCAAGACAACAGACAGATCAGCAGAAGATGCAATATTTGAGTTTGTATGCTTATGGAAGATGTATTTCTCCAAAGCAACTATACAAAAAGCTATCCAAATTGAGATACAGGAAGTATAAGAACTACGATACTCAGCATGTCTACATGCAATTTCTCCTGGCGGCCCGCTGTAATGTGCTTAACTTCAATCCCATCAGCTCTACATACGAGCTGCACGCGGTCCACAACTACCTGCAGGACATCTATGACCTCAAACAAACCCCATCACAACAAAACCCTTCAGCTAATCCTCGTACCCATTTACAATCATTTACACGCGTAAAGCCTCGAGTCACGTGAAGTCTGCATGTCTGTGTGCATGCTGACACGGTCTGCCTTCAAAGTGTTGGCTAATCTCATTAGATACAGGGGTATTAATGAGCATGGAGTGGGATTTTACTTCGGAAACAGAGATGGACATACGGCGTCTAAACCTGTTTGCACATTCCCAGAAGCACTCAGAGTCCAGGACTGGGTGATAGAAATGACAGTGTAATTGTTTTTACATTATATTCTGCATTCTTAATAACAAAGGTGCAACATGATAGAAGAACCATTTTTGGCTGTATGGTTCAACATTTAAAGTTTCACAAAATGAAAGTGGGAAAAGGTATGAAAGCAAAGAAATGGTTCTTTTAAAGGCATTTGACTTTCAATGGTTCTTTGGGGAACCAAAAATGGTTGGATAACAGGAGTTAACTTACAGGCTGTGAGTCCGAAGCGGGAGGAATTATGATAATGTCGGTCTTGTCTACATCACCAATCCCAGGAAGTAAACTGTTGCACAATCCGTGTGTTTGTTGCAGTCCAAGAAAAGAGATTTACGTTGGAGATGATAACTTTGTCATCGTTAACTTTGGGGTTTGTACCTTTTGCATATTGTTAACATGTACTAATACACACTTACACACCAAATTATATATAAAAATCGTGAATCGGACCATTGCGCTCTTCAATGAAAAAATAAAACAGGATTACCTGAATGCTAACCATTGTTATAATGTGCATATGCAATACCCCAAACCAACAGGGGGCCCCCTTGCTCTTAATTTCATGTGGTGCTATGCAGATTGACGTCTGACATCACTGTGGCACGAGAGCAATTCGAAAGCATAACAAGGAGTCTGATCTCACTGTATTTTGATGTTATATGTGACCACAAAACTAGCCATAAGTCGCACAGCTATATTTGTATAAAAAGCAGAAAATCCATTGCATGGGTCAAAATTATCTATTTTTTTTAAGCCAAAAATCATTAGGATATTATGTCAAGGTCATGTTCCATGAAGATACTTAGTAAATTTCCTACCGTAAATATATTTAAACTTTATTTTTGTGAATGGATAAAGCAAAATCGCGAATTTTTTCCCCCAGAAACTTACAAACAAACTTGCACTCGTTCCTTATGGCTCTTTGGAGATTTTTTTGGCGACAACGATAAGCCGGTAGAGAGAGCGCTAAAACAAACCTTTTCATTATAATAATAACAACAAGTTGTTAAGGACTTCATTAGGACTTTGAACTTTAAAGGGACACTCCACTTTTTTTGAAAATATGCTAATTTTCCAGCTCCCCTAGAGTTAAACATTTGATTCTTACCGTTGTGGAATCCATTCAGCTGATCTCCGGGTCTGACGCTAGCACTTTTAGCATAGCTTAGCACAATCCATTGAATCTGATTAGACCATTAGCATCGCGCAAAAAATAACCAAAGAATTTGGATATTTTTCCTATTTAAAACTTGACTCTTCTGTAGTTACATTGTGTACTATGACCGACGGAAAATTAAAAGTTGCGATTTTCTAGGCAGAAATAGTTAGGAACTATACTCTCAAACTGGCGAAATAATCAAGGACTTTGCTGCTGTAACATGGCTGCAGCAGGCGTAGTAATATTACACACTGCCTTAAAATAGTCCCCTTGGTTACTTTTAAAGGCAGGGGACTATTTTGGGGCAGTGCGTAATATCACTACGAAAATATTGAAACTCTTTGGTTATTTTTTTGCGCGATGCTAATGGTCTAATCAGATTCAATGGATTGTGCTAAGCTATGCTAAAAGTACTAGAGCCAGACCCAGAGATCAGCTGAATGGATTTCAAAAAGGGTAAGAATCAAGCTTAACTCTAGAGGTGCTGGAAAATTTGCATATTTTCTAAAAAAAAAGTGGAATGTCCCTCTAAATGCGATTTTTTTCAATATTTAAATTTTTTGCACTCTCGGTTTCCAGATTTTTAAATAGTTGTATATCTGCCGAATATTGTCCTATCCTAACAAACCACATCAATGGAAGGCTTATTTATTTAGCTTACAGATGATGTATAAATCTTTATTTTAAAACATTGACCCTTATGATGCTGCATGCAGTTGAGTACGCTTATCGACATGCGTCTTGATATAGTATGGTTTTCTAACAAAGCTAGCGTCCTGATCATATCACCGTATTATTTACTGCCATGCAAGCCACAAATGAAAGTTTAGCGAGCTGCAGGACATTGGTTAGCGTGCAGCTTTGATAAAATCTCATGCATTAAGGCAAAACAGCCTCTTCCGGAAAAATCCAAGCAGACCAAACACAAAATGATGACTACACATGGATGGGAGTTTATGCCTCCGGACGGCTCTGTCCATCTTGACCTGGCCAACAGCATCTGTACTGACACACTGTAGGCAGAGTCTGATTTGATCCAAAGTAACTTACAGTACATTAAAGCTTTATCAGTATGCTCAACCCATGTATGGGCTCGAACCCATGACCTTTTGTAGTGCACTACCAACTGATTTACAGAAACCGGTCTGGTGTTTTAAGAAAATTCACATGATTTTATTCATTATTAGTAGCAATAAAAAATGCTATTATAACCTAATCCAATCATTCACATGCGTCAGGTCTTAGTGATGCGGCTCAGATGAACGTCTTTAAAAGAGCACAGCAGTGAGACAGCCGCGAGTAATGATCAAACATCTTTCACCTGCTCTGCTTGGCTGAATCTATGCATCCCTCAACCCCAGTCTATTGGGAGCCCTCAAGAAGCTGCAACCCGATTGGCCGATGCTGTCCCGGCCCCCTCCCCCCACACTCACGCTCTTCACGTCATTATTTTCTTATTTAACAACCAACCCCGAAAACGTGTAGCGAGGAAGACATCTAAATATAGCCACAACCACGACAGCATACGACACAAAATTCACCCAGACATCAGCGCTGGGGTGGGCATCCAGACGTCAGGTCCGCAACGGATGACCGCTTTATTCGTCTGAACTGCAGAACGTCTGTAGCTTTTTACCATCAACCAAACAAAGATTGAAGATCTCCATATGTAAGTAGGTCACGGCGTTCCTGAGACGGCAGAATAAAACATCACAGTTCATCAAAATCTTCATAATGAAATGATACGAAGAGACGTCTCAGTCTCACTCGAGCAATCCCACAGCAGATGGGGAAACAATTTTGGTGTGAGACCAACATTGTAAAGTCCTAAAAAAATAACATTGGGGCCAACCTGCATCTTGAAAAAGACTTTCTCTTTTGCTGACATCATGAAAAACTCTTATTTTTAATAAAATCTCATCTTAAATCGATCGAAAACGATTACCAAATAGACAAAATCAAGTCTCTAGTCATTTCACTTTACTTAAAGGGGCCATGGCACAAGACTTTTTTAAAATGTCAAATCAATCTTTACTGTCCTCAGAGCACATATGTGAAGTTTTAGCTCAAAATACCATATAAATAATTTATTATAGCATGTTAAAATTGCCACTTTTTAAGTGTGTGCAAAAATGTGCCGTTCTGGGTGTGTCCTTTAACATGCAAATGAGCTGATGAAATTCAAACACTGATCACAATAATGGTGGTTTGTTGCAATTAAAACTCAATTGTACTTTTCTCTGCACTAAATGGCAGTGCTGTGGTTGGATAGTGCAGATAAAGGGGTGGTATTATTTTAATAAGAAGAGCTCCTTATGATATCGTAAGGAGAGCCGAATTTCAACAACCTATTTTTTCATGTGCTCGTAGAGAATGGTTTACCAAAACTAAGTTACTGGGTTGATCTTTTTCACCTTTTCTAGGTTGATAGAAGTAGTGTTGCTTTCGTCAACGAAAAGTATGACGAAATATAGTCGTCAAAGAACCTTTTTCACGTGACGAAAACGAGACGAGACGTAACGAAAATGCTGGTCATGTGACGATGACTATAATAAAATGTATAATGCAATATTGTTGACGAATAAAAACGAGACTAAAAGTGGTTTACAAAATAAAAACTAAGCTAAAATGTCTCTTCATTTTCGTTGACCAAAACGAGACGAGACGAAATGTTATAACGTTATTTCGTCTTTTACCCATCTCAGCATCTCCGCGCCCCCACCACCTGACTGCAGGTGATCACGTGTGTTGTTGGCGCTGCGTAGATCAATCAAAACATGAAAGTACCGCGAGAGTGAGTAGAAAGCATGCGGAGCTGTCTGCTCTCGCGATGCTTTGATATCATACGCCTCCATTTGCACGTTAATGGGCATTTCAAACAGTGTACGCGACAACTGTGAGACATGCGGAAAGCGGAGAAACGGGGGCGGTTAGGTGAAGCAGAGTTGGTCCACAAGCCTTGCTCGTGCACCTGATCCTCTCCCTTTTACGGACACGACTCTTCATGGCAGTCGCTGTTGAAGATAAACACATTTCCACTAAATGCTGCACAAAACGCTTCCACTGCATGAGAAACGCTGTAGCCGCGCGGCGATTCCGACCGGGAAGATGCAGCATTCTGGCTCCAAATGTAAAAGAAAAGTCCAAAATAAATCCCGTGCATCACTTTCAGGTCAGTTCAACAAGCCTGTTAAAATGTATAGCTTTGATTGCTGACACCACCAGTATAACAATGTACAAATGTATATCATGTAACAGTTGTTTAAATGACATTGTGCTGCGTTGCGTTTTGAAACATTGTAAATATATCTATGCTAAAGACATTCGTTGTTTTGTATATGCTTAATAACTACACTTATTTATTATTTAAATAAACAAAACATACTTCGCTGAATACTTGAGTATTAAATCAATCAAACACCTGTACTGTTGAGAACATAACCATACATATCAACTTTGCTTTTCTTAATAGACATCTGATGTTTTCTTAAAGCTGACTTTTAATTTACTTACAAGAAAAACATTTAGTAATTCTCCAAAATTGCTTGGATTTATACTGACATTTAAGATCAGCTTTGTCACATTAGATTAAGCCAAAGTCCATTAGGTACACTGGTGGTAACGTACAGATGCAGAAATATAAACTATAATAATATATAATTACATATGTATGATTGTAGTTTGTGCTGCTGTCAAAATACAATTATAAATGTTAACAATAGCATATTTCTATTCTCACACATACTATAGTTGTGTGTGACCCATTTGACCTTGTGTGTGTGTGTGTGTGTGTGTGTGTGTGTTTGCTTAGACTACTTTTGTTTTGATTATGTAGACTTTTATGTAGACTCTTACGAACTTTCAAGTCACTCACTCAGAGGATAGTAAAATAAATATCTATTCAAATCAGAGCATCTTTCATGTCTGGAATGGATGTATTCTTGAGTCTATAAGGTAACAATAATATAACTTTTGTTTGAAATGGGTTTGGCTAAAAGAAAATATTGTTTTGTCTATAATACTATTAGGTTATTATACTATATGGGTTAAATAGAATTGCATTACTAAAAAGAGACTAAATACAATTTCACTGACTAAAACTAGACTAAAATGTCATCAGTTTTCGTCGACTAAAACTAGACTAAAATAGTAATGGATAAGTCTGACTAAAATAAGACTAAAATGGCAAGAATTTTAGTCGACTAAAACTTGACTAGACTAAAAAGAGTATGACATGACTAAAACTAATAAAAACTAAAATGACAGCTTGACACAAAGACTAGACTAAAACTAAAATGAAAACAGGCTGCCAAAAACAACACTAGATAGAAGCACTGGGGACCCAATCATAGCACTTAAACATGGAAAAAGTCAGATTTTCATGCCATGGCCCCTTTAACCCATGACCCTTTACACTGCTAACGCAATGCTCTACCACATGCAATAATTCAGCCGGAGAATAATTATCTCCTGACCGGAGCTGAGAGCTGTTAAAAAAAATAAACATGCGAAGTGACGTCCTAAACATTTTTCAGTGAGAATCTAATGCGAGTTCAAGCCTCTCTTGATTGCTCTGAAGTGCTTGGGATTTGAATGTGGCCACTTCAACACTGTTTCTCTGCGCAAGAATTAACAAGCACCCAGGACCTGTTATGATACCCGACTATTGATGGGCTCCATCTGTCACACTAAATGGTGCTCATGAGAGCTGCTTAAAATATGTAGATCTGTTAAGTAGAGTCGATCTGGTGAGCGGAGATCTTCTCAAACACCAAAATGCAGAACAAACCAGAAAAAAAACCCTAACTTTAAAACTGTAATATGTTGGGAGGGGGTGTAAAGCATCTTCAGACCACTGTTTGCCTTATCCAATACGGTCACATCATCGCCTAGTCCTATTGCTCAGATTACAGGCCCACTGGGACTGTTTGCACAGGCCAAGAAGACACCATAAACCACACGATTGTATTGATTTCTCATTAATTACCCCTGCAGGTGACAAAATGGACTTTCTTGGTGGAGCAGACATCAATATTGACATCTAAATGTCAATACATCACACAGACCAATAGTCTATTGAAGGCCAAAATCAGACAGTAGAGATACTGCAGGAAAGGTGTGCTCAGGTGGGGTTTGCTCAGCATCTTTATGCAAAATCTTTCACAGAACCTGCCCCCAATTTCTACTACAATTACTACTATTTATATTATGAAATTTTTATAAGATGTACAATGAATCTTTGGTGTCCCCAAAGTACATATGTGAAGTTTCAGTACTTTGTTGGTGCGAGCAAAAATGTGCCATTTTGTCCTTTTAAATACAAATGAGCTGAAGCAAATACTGATCGCCATAATGGTGGTTTGTTGAAATTGAAACTCAATTGTGCTGTCAATTATTTCTCCCTCTGCACTGAATGGCAGTGCCGTGGTTGTTTAGTGCAGATTAATGGGGGTGGTATTATTATAATTATTCTAATAATCCCCTTCTGACATCACAAGGGGAGCCAAATATCAATGACTTATTTTTTCACATGCTTGCAGAGAATGGTTTACCAAAACTAATTTACTGGGTTGATCTTTTACACATTTTCTAGGTTGATAGAAGCACTGGGGACCCAATCATAGCAAAATGGAAAAACTCAGATTTTCATGATAGGTCGCCTTTTAAAAATGTTATGCATTTGGTAGATGCTTACCCATAGCAACTTACAGCATTCAAGGTACACATTTTATCAGTATGTGTGTTCTCTGAGGTTTTAACCCACAACATTTTCGCCGATAGCACAACGCGCTACCAATTGAGCTTCAGGAACCCAATACAGTAACTAAATATTGGCTCCGACCATCATGAAAAAGGTAAGTTAAAACAGTACTTTTAATTACTGTGGAAGTAGCATGGTACCAGGAATGGTATTGGATATAAATAAATACCATAGTAATTTTATGTAACACAATGTATTGTTTACATACTCATACACCATGGTATTTATATGGTACCCCCAAGTACTTCAAAATATCAATACACTCTAAAAACAAACGGTGCTATATAGCACCAAAAGTGGTTCTTTGCTCGTAATCATAGAAGAACCATTTTTAGTGTCATATAGCACCTGTGAAACACCTGTGTAGAACCATATAGTGCTATGTAGAACCATTTGTGGTGCTATAGGGCCCCTATATGGTTTTACACAGGTGCTATACAGGTGTTTCACCGGTGCTATATGGCACTAAAAATGGTTCTTCTATGATTACGAGCAAAGAACCACTTTTGGTGCTATATAGCACCGTTTGTTTTTAGAGTGTATGTTATATTTGTTATGGTGTCCAAAAAACATGGCATCACCAATGAACCCTATGAAAACATGGTAATACAAAAGTACATGTGTAGAACAATTAACAATGGTTTTACTATGGTAAAAGTGTGGTAACTAACCATTTTTTGGTGGATTGATTACCAGTGGTATTACCAGGTTATTATAATGAGATCATGGTAAATTTGTGGTCACTATGGTTTTACTACAAAAAAAACTGTGATTAGTACAGTAAAAACGTGGTTAAGTTTCATAAGGTGTGATGTTTGAAGAGATTATGATGTATGCCATAACTATACATCATAACTGTTGTAACTATAGCAGTAAACACTACAGTAAACTGTCAATATATGGTAAAACAGATATATTATGGTATGATTTAGTATTTACTACAGTAAACTTTGGTAAAATCCTAGATATTAGTGAATTTGAGCCTTACCATAGTCATATGGAAGTATACAACAGTATATAATACAGTTTAAAAACAACACTTACCATGGTAAAACCATGGTTCATTTTTGTAAAGGGTCCTGTTTAAAGGACAGATCATAATAATGCATAATAACTATAGTGACTATAGTAGAATATATTGTAATGAAAATATTATATTTTAAGTATTTATTATAGTATAGTAATATTTCTAGATACTATTTTTAACTTTACAGCTCACTTCACTAGTTAGTACAGAATGCTATAGTACACATTACCTGTAGTAATTAGTATAATATACTACGATTTACTAAAAGAAATACTAAAGTATACTACAGCATTTATCATATGGGAATCTTTAATAAGAGAGTCTCATTCCCAGCTCCGTGCGTTCCTGTAATGCACCACAATAAACAGCTGCAGTGCAAAAATAGGAAGAAACGGATAAAGAGAGAGAGAGAGAGAGAGAGAGAGAGAGAGAGAGAGAGAGAGAGAGAGAGAGAGAGAGAGAGAGAGAGAGAGAGAGAGATCCTTTCATGACGGTGCACTTCGGCCCCTGTATCTGCCCTATTACCTCTAAAGTGCGGATCTCTTGCTGTGTGAGATCGTTGGACGCGGCGCATTTGGTCCGCAGCCCTTGTAAACTGGAGATGGAGATGTCGATCATGTTCTGAATGAGCTCGCACTGGTGAAGCGCGCCGCCGCCGCCGCGGTCCCTCTGTTCATCACTCTCCTCCACCATCATCATCAATCCCAGTCTAACACCATCCATCCCACTGCATCGGGCTCCAGTGGATGATCGGCACTACGAGCGATTAAACGATCCACGCGCGCTACAGATGCGTGCCATCAGACGGCACGGCTCCCGTGCGTATGAACTCCTCCGGAGAAATGACGGTTTGTGGTTGCGGGTAATCCCAAATCCGAGCGCGGGCGAGCGCGTCGTGCGAGCTGCGCGTTCAGCTGCGAGCGTCCGCGCGCTGTCTGTCAGCTGTGGGAAACATCGCGCGACGTGGTGCGCGCTGGGAAATGGAGTTCACGCGCAGTCGCGTGTAGGCCGGTGCGCTGCACGAGCGTATCAGGCAGGCAGACACACAGAGACATACAGACAGACTGAAACTTTTTTGTTTTAAAGTTTTCCTCACGTAGAAGTCACTTTTTTTCTTTTACAAGTAACTTTAATGCACTGTAGACAATGTAATAATCGCATGTATTGAATTATAAAAACAGTGAAAGCATTGCGAGAGGGTTGGGGGGGGGGTTGATGGATTTCTCATCTTATTGAGGGTGTGATGTTCCATTATTTCCTTCACATCAAACCTTCAATCTGACTGCTGAGTCATTCTCCAGACCTCACCACACTGTAAAAAACATATTGTGAAATTCACAGTAATTAA
The DNA here is from genome assembly GCF_030506205.2 of Paramisgurnus dabryanus. Taxonomy (NCBI): domain Eukaryota; kingdom Metazoa; phylum Chordata; class Actinopteri; order Cypriniformes; family Cobitidae; genus Paramisgurnus; species Paramisgurnus dabryanus. The sequence goes on from NC_133346.1 coordinate 7,536,314, forward strand.
CTGGCAGCAATTGACAAGTAACTTACTTTAGAACAAGCACAGTAAGTTACTTGTCAATTGCTGCCAGTTAACTACTGTGTTTTTTTTCTATAGTAAGTTACTTGTCAATTGCTGCCAGTTAAATACTGTGATTTTGCCGTACTGTAAGTTACTTGTCAATGGCTGCCAGTTAACTACTGTGATTTTTCCGTACAGTAAGTTACTTGTCAATTGCTGCCAGTTAACTACTGTGATTTTTCCGTACAGTAAGTTACTTGTCAATTGCTGCCAGTTAACTACTGTGATTTTTCCGTACAGTAAGTTACTTGTCAATTGCTGCCAGTTAACTACTGTGATTTTTCCGTACAGTAAGTTACTTGTCAATGGCTGCCAGTTAAATACTGTGATTTCTTTTCCACAGTAAGTTACTTGTCAATGGCTGCCAGTTAACTACTGTGATTTCTTTTCTACAGTAAATTACTATTGTCAATGGCTGCCAGGTAACTACTGTGATTTTTTTTCCACAGTAATTTACTGGCAGTCATTGACAAGTAACTAAGCAGAGATTATATGTTTTTAATATATAGTTCATTGTGGTTTTCCCTACAGCATTTGATTGGTTAGTTATTTTCTGTAAACATTCATCAATGTTAAAATAAAGTTGTAACGGCCAGCCTTAAAGGTTGAGTTACAATTATTTAAAAACTCAAGACTGTTAAAAGAAGGAAATACAAAAAACAAATCTAAAACAATATAAAAGTCCAAGCGTGTTAAAAGTCCAAATGTGCAAAGTTTCCACTGTGTATATAAAATCCAAGAAAGTGATATCCAAAGTCCATAAAACGTAACTGGACAGGTAAGCCCAAATACACAAACTCCACAACCCAGCAACCGCTTGTTTTAGCTATAGCGTCAGCTAACCATGTGCTCCTGCTCCTTCCTTTTATACAAAGTTCCATGTCATGTGACCCCTCACATGACAGGCAGACGAAGCAAAATTAAAGACATACACACATAAAATAGCAAAAGGATAAAATGGCTAAGAAAACATGTAAAACTAATTTAAACTCAAATATACATAAGTCACAATATAATGAGTGGTAAAACATGTATCTTGTGTGATCATGTCACAACGTTAATTATCTAATTTAAATATGCTAAATTACAAAACAATACAATAAGTTTTCTGATTTGAGGGAAAATGATACTATTTCACAGATATGTACTAAATTAAAAAAAATTTTTTACAGTCAAATACATTCAATAAATGCATGCTAACATTTGTAAAATAACATTTTAATTTGGATGAAAAAGTATGAATTCCCAAGAAATGTATCTTAAAACATCTTAAACTTTTGTTACAATCTAAAAATATCTAAATATAATTCAGTACAATCTGTAAATAAAACAAAATCATTAATTATAAATCAAAAGTACACTACAAGTAAACTGTTAAGGTTTCCTCCAATTTTTATTAAACACAATATTACTGTGAAGTATAATAACTGAAATGCAAAACAAATTTATGTCTACAATATTTTCACACCAAAATAAATAGTTCTAGTGCACAACACAACCATTGATTCTAAAAATGATTCTAAATTCAGAATCCTAATTTTACAGTGTATAAGTAACATTAAAATATGCCCAAAAAGGTCAGTGAAACCATACCACAACAGACAATGTTAAGAGATTGAAAAGCTATTTTCATTTAAATTGCTAGTAATCTACTGGATCCTACAGTATGAATAAACATATTTACAAGATTTACTAAAAGTTAGAATTTATGTTTAATTCTATTCAACATGCTTAAACACATTATTGTTTAATTTACATTAAACATCCCTGTATTGACATTTAAGTACGAAATAATATCAGCTTTGAGTGGACTAGTTATCAGATGTTTAAGTGAATCACCAAAACATGACTCCAAACAATGGACCTTTTCCAATAGATTATGTATCATATATGTGAACAAAGTTATTTATTAAGTTATTTATACACACTTCACTTTGATGAAACTGTGCAATTTTATTTCCTGTGTGCAGGTTTAGCCACTGGTAAAACTCTAATGGGCATGACTGCTCTCCATTCAGATGGCTTATGTGTTTTCATGTCTCACCAGCATATGGCCAAGATGATTTCAGTGTAATACTGTTTAAAGTATCTATTAGCCTACCATGTGTATTTTCTCTAAAATTAAATATTTTAGCAGCAAAAGAAGTCACAGAAGAAGAAGCTAAGCAAGTTAACCCACAAACGAAGAAGAAACAGCAACTTGTTGTGTATAATTTGAGAAGACCAGTAATGATGGAAGTAAATAAACATCGACTTTTGATGCAGTTTGAGTTAAATCACTCCTCAACTTGGCTCATCTTTGTTTTCACCGTCACAAACGGAAATACCTATGACACAGTTTTTTTTACCTGACGGGAGGGGTTCTGGTGGAACAATCTGACGCGCTGTAGATAGACGCGCGTCAGTAGATCTGATGCGCTGTTAAAAATTTTGTGAGGTGCACGTCAGGCTACGCAGAGCTATGCACAGGCTACGGACCTATGCACGACTATAAATCGCCCTTTAAACAGACATACTGGGTGCATCCCAATTCAGGGGCTGTGGCCTTCCAAGGCCGTATCTAAAGGCAAATGACATCACCGGGCTGTTACGAAGGCTGTCACAATTCGAAGGCTCATTCATATAAAAGCCTCTTACTGTGGCCTTTTCCCCACTGATTCCGAGTTAGGGCTGTAACGCTATAGCTTGTCCCATTATAAAGACCTGCCTGATTATTCATCAAAAATCATAATCATTCAAAATAAAACAAAATCATTCAAAATAATTCAAAATATTCTTTATTATCATGAAAATACCTGAAACTATTTGAAGAACAGCAATATAAATATTCTTGTAGACATTTCCTGGAACAGCATTTACAATGCTAGCCTACTTCTTCTGTGGCACAAAGGGAGTTTCTGCACGAGAGCGCCCCCTGGCTTTTGGATGTGGCGGCATTTCACCGTAATTCATGCAAATTCATTAATTGAGAAAACGCGCATTTGCACGATAAATCGTTACAGCCCTACCGAGGATCCATAGATGTATCCTTCACAGCCTTGGCTATCCCAAAATTCAATATGAAGTCTGGGTATTTTGAAATAAACATTCAAAACTGTAGTTAAATAAAATTGTATATTTTGCTAATTAAAGGTCCTTGTGTCTGTTTTACTATTATAAATGATGTTTTAGTGATGTAAATTAATATTATTGCTGCAATGTTGTGTGTTGCATTTTGCTTTTGTATATTTCTAAGGTTGGTGAATTTTACATACTGTTGGATATAGTTTAATCTGCATCAATGTGTTATATTTTCTAAAGTATACAAAGAACAATTCCCGCACACTATCTGCTTGCTGAAAAAATGTATTTAATGAAAGTTGCGTTGCAACGTTTCGATCAACTGATCTTCATCAGGCAACTGATGAAGATCATGTTGCTCTTCATGTTGCCTGATGAAGATCAGTTGATCGAAACGTTGCAACGCAACTTTCATTAAATACTTTTTTTCAGCAAGCAGATAGTGTGCGGGAATTGTTCTTTGTATATTTTGAGACTTTTGGTCGTCTTATCCTACGCACCCATCTATTGACTTCAGGTGTGCGACGCTAATTTGTTTGAATATTTTCTAAAGTAAAATAAAAAAATCTGCCACCATATTTATTTTTAAAAGTCTGATAGGTCTCAGCTTTTGTGTCCCAGTGACAAGCGTAGTGGGCGGGAAAAGCAAGTGATGCCCCCGTAGGCTAGACCGTCTCATTTCATTTCACTCCGTGGCGTTTAGAGGCTGCTGCCTTCAAATATTGAGCCTTGCCTTCAAAGTCCGCGACCTTAAAAGGATCCAGACCCTGAATTGGGATGCACCCTTAGTTTGTTCAAACTAAACCAGTGCTCACACAGCAGTCATTGGCCAGTTTACTGAATGACAGTCATATTAACCAATTATACTCAGCAACATGACGAGTCGGCCAATACAATTTGGTAACACTTTTTTTCGATAGTCCACTTTAGACATTTTACTAATTATAAGTTACTTTGCAACTATTTATCCTACCAATCTTTACCGTATTAGTAGACTGTCTGCTTAATATCTATTCACACTTTATTGTGGTGATATTGTGATAAGTATCTTTGCAGGTGCATGTCAACTTATTCCACTAACTCTAACCTCTTCCCTAACCCTAACAGTCTACTAATACTCTAAGGACAGTTAGACAGTTAGTTGAGATATAGTTGCAAATTAGTGAAAGTTGGTTCACATAGTTGAAAACTTATTTATAGTTGTATAAGTATTAAGTGTAACCTACAATTTATTTCAGTGTGGTAGCATATTTAATGGAATGTTGTGTGTACCATGTTGTAGACAAAACAATAATCATAGTGACTTTCTCCTTTAAAGAAATAGAAAATAAATCTAATTTGTCATTACTAGCATAATACTCAAATATAATATAATAAATATACTTTAAAAAGGAATTCCCAACAAAGATTATTGAAGAAAGAATTTTCTTCAGTTTATTTTGAGTATCCTGAATAAGATTAGACATCAGCATGTTGCTAACAAATATTGTTGTTGACTGGTCTTAAATACATTTACTGTAAAATGTGCTGTAACACATCATGAAGTTTGATTTCTCAGAGTTTTTAAAAATAAAACTTAATCGGGTTTAAATGTCAGGAGTTCCTGTCGGGATGAAAGTAACACTTGTTACTCTTCTCCCACTGCCAATACTGTTGCATTATGTTGAAAATGTATATTTTTTTATTTGATTTAATTTTATTGTGTTCAAACTGTTAAAAATGTTTTTTTTTCAACAATTCAAGTTTGTACTGTCAGGTTGCTTTAGAAACATTTGATGAAACCAAAATTTAACCGAAAATACATATAAACAAGATCATAGTCATGTTTATTTACTAAAAACAAGTGTAACACAAAAATCTATCTTGTTCTGTTCTGCTTTTGAGCCACCTATGTGTTACTTTCGTCCCTGCTGACAGAGTCTAAGGCCATTTTGTTTCCAAAATTTCACCTGGAATTCATAGTCCACACTTGAGTTACTGATCACAGCAAAAATATATCTGTCTAAAACTTTATCTTTTAAAATTAAGTTTTTCTGAAAAATGGTACTTTCGCCCCTGCTCACCCCTACTGTGAGTCTCTACAGTACAATGTTGGTTACTGTGAGTCTCTACAGTACAATGTTGGTTACTGTGAGTCTCTACAGTACAATGTTGTTACTGTGAGTATCTACAGTACATTGCTGGTTACTGTGAATCTTTGCAGGATATTTTATTTACTGTGATTTTCTACAGCACATACCTTTTTACTGTGATTTTTACAGTTTAAAAACACTACTGTGATTTCACACTGAATGCACTGTAATCCACTGTGAACTTTATTACAGTTATTTGCTGTGCATGAACACAGTTAATTACTGTAGATTTCACAAGCATTTTTTACAGTGCACCTCATCCATCTGTACTCCATGTCACTCTCTCTGTCACTCCATCTGTCCTGCATCTCTCTCTCTCTCTCGCTCTCTCTCTCTCCATCTGTGTGCTGTATAACACTTAACATCCTCCTCAAGAATAATACAAAATAGGTGTTAAATGTATGCAAAACAGACAAACTTGTCACCAGCTTCACCACACAGGTGTTGCTATCTACTCTTTCATTTTAAAGTGTGACAAATTAGATTTGGGTCAGTAATAAAACTCACGCATACACAATGCATAAGTGCATTTCTCATTTTGCACCAGCAAAAAATATCTGCAATGATGTTGCATGGAGGAGGATTATGTTAAAACATGAACATGATATTCAGTAGTACCACAAATATATATATTAATCTAAATCTGAAAACTACGGAAGCCGAGAACGGCCATGGACTTTTAATTTGTCACTTTTCCAGCCAATCTCACCTGTCAGATGTACAGCTGCTCCATCATGTTGACAACAGGAACCTCATAAAAATGGACATTTCCATGCATACAGATGAATCAGCATAGGATGGTGTATCTTGTATCCATAAACCAATACTGTGATTACGTCCTAAACTTAAACTGTTCAGTTAAAACTTAAAGCTAGCTGAATAACTCCAGTAGTTGTCATTTATTCGACAAAGTTTCCGAGCACAGAGCCAAAACAAACCTGGCAAAGTACTACAGACACAAAAATCTCATCCTGAAATTCTATTGGTCGGCTCGAGGAATCCTTTCCCAGGATACAGCAGATTAAATTAGATTGTGAGGAATCCGATGGCAGAGATCATCCATGTTACACGGGCTTTCGGTGAGTCCCTGAATGTATTTTTAGTCATATTTCAGATGGTTTGTGAATGAGTGGCAGGAGCTATAATGGGTGTTGTCCTATTTCTGTTATTATGAGATCAGGTATAGGGATTATCTCTGAGACCCTGAGGTGCATTATGGGGGTTTGAGGTAGACAGACAGGGCTATAAATAATCCTAATCTGTAGACACCAGTGAAAACTAAATCACGTGACCTGTCTTTAAATGCCCCACAGGTAGGCTATTTAAATGGACAGTTCACCCAAAAAATGAAAAATCTGGCATATTTACTCACATCATGTTGTGTTGTATGAGTTTCTTATTCTGTTTAAAAAACAACAAAAAAGATATTTTGATAAATGATGGTTAGCACAAAGTTGTTGGCATCCATTGACTTCCATAGTATTTGTTTTTCCTACTATGGAAGTCAGTGGGTACCATTAACTGTTTGCTTATCATCATTTATTAAAATATCTTCTATTGTGTTCAACAGAATAAACTCATACAGGTTTAAAAAAAAAACACGAGGGAAAGTATTTTTATTTTTGGGTGAACTATCTTGGGTTAGAATAATGCAGTAATAATAATAAGGTAACCTAGTGATGAAAGATTATGTTTGAAATAATGGGATTAACCTTTAGGAGCACTAGTGTCTAGCTCCATCTACTGGAGAGTTGAGGTACTGCAAGTACTGTAAACAGTCATTCACCTGAATTTGTGCAAGTTGTGTGATTTTATGTATAAAAATTCTTCAAAAATACTTATTTGTTCTTATAAAATGTCTCCTTTTGCATTTCATGGGAAATATCATCATATTGTATGTTTTGGAAAAACATAAGGATGAGTAAATAATGGCAGGATTTTAATTTTGTGTGAACAGTTACACAGGCAAACATTTCGTAATAGCCTAATTTATTAACAAATCCTCTTGAAAATCCACATCACGAAAAAGAAAAATTAGAAAGAGCTGATAAACATCAGATAAATTTACTGTCCCAGTGTAAATACAAACAACCACCAGAAAACAGTCAGCAAATAAAAGCTGGCTACACAAAACTACTTCAAATCCTTTTGATGAGTTTTCCTTCATTAATGACTTCTAAAATGAAATCTAAAACATGTTGAGGATGATTTTACATTCTGGGTGGGTTGAAAACATACACTAACTAAATTTGATAGCTACTTTAATCAACAGCTGATATCAATGTAACATTACCTATTAAATACGATTGTGGGTTGGTAAATAAGTTTTTTTGTGTATAAGTGGAGAGAGCAATTACTAAAACTATGATCATAATCCTGAGATAACATCTAGCTGAGTGATGATGAGGTTTTGTGCTTATGGTTTTTTGAGTCCTGAATCCCACGGCATGGCAGTCAGACATTGAACGAGAGACTGTTGAATGAGAATATTACATACAGTAATGGCTCGGGTGATTTAAGCATTGCATGACACTAATGGGTGAAATCTTCATCTTGATGATGCTTTCAATTTTAGGGCTGTTGAAATGGTCAAAGAGAGCCAGGATCTGTCAGAGACCACAAATGAAAAACTCAGTCAAGGTAAAAGAACACCAGCAAAAACATATATTAAGGGATAATGTACAAAACACAAACAAGGTGACATTACCATGATGTCACTGCCTTATTTGACCCCTCCCCTTCATCTCTTCCCGATAGCCTTTTGCGTTGGCTGTCATTCTCTGCTTGCAAACACATACACACATGGACTTTACATGATTGCATACACAAACTCACTACATCCTATAAATCTGCTGAGGGATACAGTGAATATTTACCTGGTGGAGGTCCTTCTAGATCTTCCAGCAGATTAACGGTGGAGGTGGCAGAGCCCAGGGTGAGAGACAGTCAAGGACCAAAGCAAAAGCAGGAGTTTGGATTAAAGGAAAACACCACTGTTTTTCAATATTTTACTATGTTCTTACCTCAACTTAGACAAATGAATACATACCTATCTTTTTTCAATGCGTGCACTTAATCTTTATACAGCGCATCGTGAATGTGTTAGCATTTAGCCTAGCCCCATTCATTCCTTAGGATCCAAACGGATGAATTCAGAAGCCACCAAACACTTCCATGTTTTCCCTAATTAAAGACTGTTACATGAGTAGTTACACGAGTAAGTATGGTAGCACAAAATAAAACGTGGCGATTTTTTAAGAGGATAAAAAAGGAGAACTATTTTGTATGACGGAAGAGCACTTAGTTTGCAGCACTTCGACGTCAGTGAGCAGTAAGATCATCCGCCAATGATGTCCGCTTAAAAAATTACTCATGTAACAGTCTTTAAATAGGGAAAACATGGAAGTGTTTGGTGGCTTCTTAATTCATCCCTGTTTGGAGCCTAAGGAATGAATGGGGCTAGGCTAAATGCTAACACATTCACGACGCGCTGTATAAAGATTAAGTGCACGCATTGAAAAAAGATAGGTATGTATTAATTCATCTAATTTGAGGTAACAACATAGTAAAATATTGAAAAACGGTGGTCTGCCAGATGTTTAAAGGTCCACTGTGTAGATTTGTAGCGGCATCTAGCGGCAAGACTTTGCATCGCAACCAACACATCTCACGTCACATCCCACATTGCATTGTGGCCATGCAATTAAAATCTTTACACAGCTATAATAAAAAGATGAATTCCTGGTAGAGACTGGATGGCATTGGTTGGTGTTACATGGTAAGGATATGAATGGTGTTTGGACAGAGCTTTCTTCTTGAACTTCTTCTTTCTTGTCTTGTCAGAGAAAGATCTAGCAATCTCAAAAAGCTTCTTTCTTGTAGCTGCAGGAAACAGTGCTCAGAAATGGGTGCATGATCAGTTAAATATGCTTGACCATTAAATTCATTGTCGTGGATTTGAGGTATTACTGTAACCTACTGTAATACTGTGTGTTTGTCTTACATTTGCCCATGTGCTTGAGTTTCTCCATGAATAAGGCATCATCAGTGCCAGATGAGCAGACCTCTTCAGAGCCAGAAGCGCAGTTATCACCTTAATAAAGAGTCACAGTGATTTCACACAGACGCAGAATACGGAAGTGCCAAATACAAGTTCAGTTATTAACAAGAGTGACCACGAATACGCTTTCAGGACAAGCAAATGCATATAACGCAATGTCAGGTGTGTATAGTTGTGAACATCCAGCATCAGTCTGGAAAAACACTGTGTTCTTCACTCAGTTATAAATGAAGTCCAAACATTAGAAGGCACTGTTGGATAATTTAAAGGTCACGTTCTTCCTGAACAGAATTCGCCTTTCAATTGTTGATTGTTACCGGAAGCTAGTTATTTTAATTTGTTTATAAAAGTTTACAATATTGATATTTTGCTAACAAAATTGCACCGATTGCCATCAGAAGGCCTTTATTAACCCCTTGAAGCCTTGTGGATTACTTCTGACTTTTTTAGGCTTCAAATCAAAAGCACCATTTACTACCATTATAAAGCTTGGAACAGCGAGGACATTTTCTAGTATAACTCCGCTTGTGTTTTGTCATATACATATACATCAAGGATGGCTTGCGAGTGAATAAATCATGGGGTATTCCAATTTTGGGTGAACTATCCCTTTAAGTAATACTGCTGGTGTATGAGATGTGTGGTATAGGCAGAGATGGGTTTAAATGAAGCTATGTAAAATCAGGCCATGATAGATGAAGATGAAGGGAATCTACCTTCAGTGGAGTTCTCCTCGCAAACAGACGAGTGACCGCACTGTGTTTTCTCACACGTCTGACGATCTAAAACACAGAGATGAAGTTCAGCCACTCCTGAGTGAGCAGTGTGCTTGAAATAAAAGCTGCTCATACACTTTCAAGCACACATGCAGCAGGGTGTGATGTACATGCATGAATATGAAAAACGGAAAGACAGGATTTATAACACTGGGGTGATACGATTACAAATCCTTTTTATAAAGAGAAAATGAAAAGAATAATATATGAACTTCAAAATAAAGGCATACAAAAGGTTCTTCAGAAAATGGGGCCCAAAAACTGGTCCCAAGCTGTCACTGGGGCATTACCCTTTAAAAAGGTCCTATGTACCATTTAGGTGTGTATATATATTTGGTACCAATGTGTCCCTTTGAGATATTAATATGCACTCTTTAGGTGTAAAGGTATACCCGGGTGTGCCTCAACATACTGTTCATCCAGAAAAGTGATGCTGCTGGCTTTTGATCGCCCCCTGGTGGCTGGATACACTACAAGTCATAAACCCCGCTCTCTCCATGCAAACAAAAATAAATTACACTTCCAATTAGATGCTTTTGGTCCTTTAAGGTAGATGTTATCCGATATATGTTGAAATGTTAATTTTTGTGATAAGTTTCATTTTAGCTAGTAATTTGATGCTATAGAAACGAGGCTTGTCTGTAGGATTGAAATTTGTGAGCTGAGCGGACTGTCAGAGCTTCGATGAAAGATTGAAGATATAACCAACTATTAATTTTCGATTTCTGTGTTATTTCACAACGACAAAATGAGTTGTATTTAAAGGCGGGGTGCATGAATTTTTGAAAATCACTGGAAAAGGGAGCCGGGCGGACTACCAAAACACACTTGTAGCCAATCAGAAGTGAGGGGCGTGTCTACTAACCAACATCGTTGCCTGGGTTGCGTATGTGTGGGGCGGGGCGGGAATCTGGGGAAGGTCCAGATTCTATTGTGGTAAGGGCGTGTTTGTTTGGGTGATTTCAAATGTCAACATTGGCTTTCAGAGATCATGCACCCCGTCTTTAACTGACTTTATCTTAGTAAGCCAATCAAATGAGACGTTCAAGGGGCGTGGTTGAATTGGGCATGTGAGCATTTGGGCGGAATTTTGATATGGGGGCTCTGCTTCCGGGCTCCACAGACAATTCCTTCTGCGCATGCCCTGGCTCCAAACTCACATTTTTGCGTAACATGTCAGCGCCCAACGTCGTACATTTTACGTTCAGTTCATGACATTGTAAGGAAGTGGCGTCACGTTCTCCATCTTTTTTACAGTCTGTAGTACAACCCCAGTGACAGCTAGGGACTATTTTATGACCATTTGTTCTGACAATGTATTGAAGAACAATTTTTGGTTACACAAAGAACCATTGAGTCAAAGGTTATTGAAAGAAGCATTTCTTTCTTACCTTTTTATAGTATAAAGAACCTTTTACCCCTTCTAAGAACCTTTTGTGACACAGAAAGGTTCTTTATGAAACCATACAGTTCTTCTATGGCATCATGTAGCACCTTTATTTGTAGGAGTGTAAGACTAAAAATGGAGTTTGACTGCAATGATCATCAATTTCAGAAAAGCATTGTGTGAAATGTTTTTCCTCACATTGAGAAAATATGACTGTGTCTGTAAGGGGGTGTTATTGACGCATCTACATTATTGTATTGTTTGGACAAATTTAATCTTTGAAATGCAAAGTGGCTCATTAAGAAATAGTGCAGTAGATTATGTATATTAAAGTTTAACTGAAGGGCCCTCCTGGATACGATATTAAAAATTAACATCTGTCCAGTATGCGTGTGTATGTACCTATCTCCAGAGCTATGAGAAAGTCTCTGTTACGCTGTAGTTCTTTCATGAACTCCTGATTTTGCAGGAAAAGGGCAATTCGTTCATCTTCCAAGTACTGCTTCAACTTTCGGTCTGGGTCAGATGACCAAGTGCCACCCGAAGGGACTATGCTGCTGGATGAGAGCTGCGTTAGAGATGACAGGGAGGATGAAGAGGAAGACGAAGGCTGGGAGAGACCACTTTGAGATCGCTGTTAAAAGATAAAAATCACCAAGCACACTGTTACAGATTTGACACATAAAAGCCTTTTATGTAGGTCATCCCTTATCCGGCTTAAAGGGACGTATCATATGATAAAGTCTTATATACTTTGTAGACATACTCTAGGGCTGTATCCGAAATTGCTTCCTATACCCTTAAAGGTGCATTGTGTAACTTTTATAAGGATCTCTTGACAGAAATGCAATATAATATACATAACTATATTATCATTGGTGTATAAAGACCTTACATAATGAACTATTTTGTTTTTATTACCTTATAATGAGCCGCTTTTATCTACATACACCGCGGGTCCACAAAGATGGAAGTCGCCATATGGTGACATAATGTTTCTACAGTAGCTCAAAACCGACAAACATGTCCTGTGGGGGCTACCGTAGCTTTACTATGCATTTCGAACGAAAGGGGTGAGCTGTGGACTGAGCCATTGGTTGCAATTCACAATCTCACCGCTACCTGCCACTAAAAATCTACACAGTGGGCCTGTAAATAGTGCACTATTTGAAGGGTACAGGCATTTGCAGTGGTGTCTGAAATTATGGTGGACATTATTGAGTAGGCCTATTTTATCCCATAATGCACCGCAATAATGAGTTTACACTGTAAAAAAAATCAGTAAAAAACAGTAAAATTCCAGCAGCTAGGGTGCCGGGAAAATACAGTTAAATAATGGGCACTATAAATTACAGAAATTTTCCTTAATACAAAAATACAGTTTTTTCTGTCATTTTACATTAAAACTGTAAAAAATCAGTGAAAAACAGTAAAATTCCGGTAGCTGGGGTGCCTGAAAAATATAGTAAAATAACGAGCACAATAAATTACAGAAATGTTTCCGTAATACAAAAATACCGTTTATCTTGAATTTTACATTAACACTGTAAAAAATCCATAAAACAGTTAAATTCCGGCAGCTGGGGTGCCGGAAAAATATAGTAAAATAACGGGCGCAATAAATTACAGAAATTTTTCGTAATACAAAAATACAGTTTTTTCTGTCATTTTAAATTAAAACTGTAAAAAATCAGTGAAAAACAGTAAAATTCCGGCAGCTGGGGTGCCGGAAAAATATAGTAAAATAACGGGCACAATAAATAACTGAAATTTTTCCGTAATACAAAAATACAGTTTTATCTTGAATTTTACATTAACACTGTAAAAAATCCATAAAAACAGTTAAATTCCGGCAGCTGGGGTGCTGGAAAAATACAGTAAAATAACGGGCACAATAAATTACAGAAATTTCCGTAATACAAAAATACAGTTTTTTCTGTCATTTTCATTAAAACTGTAAAAAATCTGTGAAAAACAGTTAAATTGCGGCAGCTGGGGTGCCGGAAAAATATAGTAAAATAACGGGCACAATAAATTACTGAAATTTTCCATAAAACAAAATACAGTTTTTTTCTGTAATTGTACATTACAGAAAAACATTTTACATTAGATGGCGTCCGCAACACTTAGGGCATTTAGGGTCTGAATTCACTCATTCGCCTTCATTCATTTATTTAAATAAATTAAATTAACAAACTAATCTAGGGAATATGAAATGAGGGTATAGCTATTTCGGACACAGCCTAGAATTTACAATGCTAGCTACGTAAAAATATAGCCCATCACTAGCAGGCTAACCGATTAGCATGATGAATTAATTAGCGAAGGTGACAAACAGAGGTAGGGTCAATGGTAGGGAATGGTAGGGAGAATCTGCTTTATAATTTTTGTGTGGCACATATTCTCAGCCAAGTTTGGACAACATTTGCAGGACAAAGAATTAATACTTTATTTTAAAATTTTAAACATTTAAAAAATATATATTTTAAAATAGCATTTTTTTTTAAAGAGCACCTATTGTCTGATTCATGTTTTAAAATTTCCTTTGGTGTGTAAGTGTGTATTAGTACATGTTAACAATATGCAAAAGGTACAAACCCCAATGTAAACGATGACGCAAGTTATCGTCTCCAACGTAAATCTCTTTTCTTGAACTACAACAAACACATGGATCGTAGGCAAGTTAACTCCTGTTAGCATTTCATTGTGACCGAATCTTTTAAACATGGTAAGGAGCATCACATTTCCAGCCGAGGTCAGAGGTATTCAGGCCAATCACAACGTACAGATTAGCTGGCCAGAGCTTTTCAAATCCGTGCGTTTCAGAAAGAAAGTGAAATCTGGAGCTACAAAAATGTACGGTACATGGAAAATAATGTGTTTTTAACCATAAACTAGGCAAACACATTGTTTTATACCAAATACACAAAATAAGTTTTTTTATCAATGAAATAGGTGCTCTTTAAATCTCTTAACCTGCTGATGGCAATGTTCCCAAATTTGGCAAGTTACCATCAATCATTGTTTTGTCAAGATTTTTTCAATATATCAAAGTATGGCCAAGATTTAGCCTCTTATATAATTTTAGGTCAACATTATTTTTTTGTACCATCATACCTTTTGAATAGAGGCAAATATAAAAAAATCTGTTCGGCTCAGGCCAATAAGAATCTGAGCCAATTTTGGTTACAGTGCTTGGCCACCCAGTTTCACAGCTGTGAAACAGCCTAAGTTTAGACAACTCATAAATCTACCTGAAGACATTCTGACTGCTGAGGCAGAATCCGCAGGAAGTCATCGGGGAGGTTGCCTAGCAACGGTGGATTCCAGTTCCTGTATCCTCCAACATGCTGATGCCCTGAAGGAGGGCGATCATTGAACCTACCAACACATTAAGTATAAATTAAAACTCACATCTGAAACTAGTTATGTTATTGTAACTAGTAGTTATTGTTTAGTTTTCATTGTGCACAACTGCCTTAACAGACTAACTGGTCAATAGTTACTAGTTTGGAGAAAGGCACAGTTAAATTAGTAAAAGCCGTTCTTTATAGATTTGCAAGATGTTGATATAGTAAATCAAACTACTACCAGACATAAAAGTCTGAAACTCACTAACCTAAAGTGGCTATTTAAAATGTTTACACAACTAGACTGAGGCCCAGACTAAACAAACATTTCAACAGAGGGGAATTTTTCCTTTTAAGCAGACACAACATCTCTTTCAGAGAGACCAAACTGACTCTTATTTTTATTCGTCATTTCCACAAATAGAAAACACAGACATTCGGCTTGCCTGGGAGGTGGGGTGGATGGTACATCAGCGGGATGTTTTCTATCATAGATGTGCATGTCATAGGAGGGTGGGGGATAGACAGGTGGAGGCTCCTCATCTGAGCTGTCTGCCTCTAACCTTCTTTCCAGGATCTGTAATGGAGTTTAAAAGTCCCAGGCATGCTTTAGACCATATCATAATATGGTAATTTGACAATATGATGATCAATATATTTTAAATCTCGATAGATCTTGACCAATCTCTATAAGATTTCTAAACAAACCTCTGCAGGAGTGCTATCCTCTGAATCCGAGCTGTCATCGGTGGTCTGGCTGTCCAGGCTCATCTGCAGGAGCTGGTCAATTGTGGAGTCCACGGCACCATTGTTGGCCCTCAACACGCATTCGATAACTTCATGCTGCATGCCGGGAAACATAGTCTTAAAGTCATCCATAGCTTGGGTAAATTCGAGGCGTCTGACTTGACGGGGAGGCCTACTGTTGTTAAGCTCAGACGAGGCAACATCGCCACCCTGCGTACTGTTGCCATGTTTACCGTTCGCGTTACCTCGTCGAAAGAGGCTGGTCATCACTTACAGAACCTTCCTGACTCCTCCCACACAGAACTGCCCCACCCCTTGACCTCGGCCACCCCTGTTATTCACTCATGATTTCACTGGAGCTGAGCATCGGGGTATAAAGAGGCAACATTGAGCAAAATCTTCCTCTGCTGATGCTGGCGGAGACTCATCCAGGGCAGGGGCTTGGAATCCCAGAATGCCTTGCTTTCACTCCCTCAGTCACCCTCAGGGGACAAACTCACTCTTGACCTATATCACAACAGCAAAATGTTAACCATTGTTTTTCAGTTAAAGGTATAAACTTTATCAACATTTTAGGTTTAAAATGTATAATAAAAAAATCTGAGTTATTTTTAATCCAGCGTTGGGTCAAAAAGAGACAAACACAACCCCCTGGCTTGTAATATAACCTATGGGTTATTTTAACCCATTATTGGTTCATTTATTCCATGCAGCAGCTAGATTTGTCCCTTTTTGGTCCAACATTGGGTTGAAAATAACCCAGCATTTTTTTTTTTTTTGAGTGTATGTTTGTGTAAATATTGTTGACACATAACATGGTTTTGCCATTTTTTTTTTCCCTTCATATAATTTTAATGGTCCTTCAAATAGACAAATTAAAATGTAAAAGTATGTTCACATATTCTTTAGATTAATAATGACATAATGAAAGTTGTATAATTGTATAAAATGTATAATACTTGGAAAACAATTGACAAAATGCTGTACGAAACAATAAAAACATGCAAGAACATGTCAACTATCCAAAAGTATGGAAAGGCAAAAACCCATTATATTTTAATATGTCAATTAATACATATGTAACATAGGGACATTAGAACTGCCCATCAGGGTTATTATCATTAACTAAAACTATTAAAACACTGAGAATATGAAAAACAAATTAAATCAAATGACATACAGACCTAAATATTCACACAAATGTTACTAAAATTATTTCGAGGCACTACATTTATTAAATAAAATAAAAAAACTACTTTATGCCCCTGCAAAGCTCAGTGGTACATCATTGCATTAGCAGTAACAAAGGTCATACCCAGGTTTGAACCCAGGAAACATACATATTAATAAAAAATTGTAATGCATTTTAAGTTGCTTGGATAAAAGCATTTGCCAAATACATACATTTAATGTATGTGAATAACTTAAAGTTTAATAGCAACTTAAGTAAAAAAACAGAATAAAATGACAAAAAATCTAACAAAAATTAACATGCAAATTAAAAAATATTAAAAACTAGCATTGCACCAGCAGGTAAAATGTCATACCCAGGTTTGAACCCAGGGAACATACATATTAATAAATAATTGTAATGCATTGTAAGTTGCTTTAGATAAAAGCATTAGCCAAATACATACATTTAATGTGAATAACTTAAATACAAAAAACAAAAAACAAATAAAATGACTAAAAATCAAACTAAATTAAACATGCAAACTAAAAAATATTAAAAACTTCAATTAAACTAACATATAAACTAAAATAACCCTGCTGTACATACATAACTATACAATAATTATTATATATATATATTTTTTTTTTTTCTTACATGAATCGTTACACACACAAACATTTCAGAAGTGAAGACAAAGCTTGTACACCATTTTTTTTTTACGTTTAACATTTATGTAGTTGACGTGACTTTAATTATTTTAAGCACCATTCATCATAATTCTTGTATAGTTATGTATGTACAGCAGGGTTATTTTAGTTTATATTTTAGTTTAATTGTAGTTTTTAATATTTTTGTTTAATTTAGTTTGATTTTTGGTCATTTTATTTGTTTTTTAGTTTTTTGTAATTTACGTTATTCACATTAAATGTATTTGGCAAATGCTTTTATCCAAAGCAACTTACAATGCATTACAATTTTTTATTAATATGTATGTTCCCTGGGTTCAAACCTGGGTATGACATTTTACCTGCTAGTGCAATGCTAGTTTTTAATATTTTTTAATTTGCATGTTAATTTTAGTTAGATTTTTTGTCATTTTATTCTGTTTTTATATATATCTCACAAAACACGCACACACAACAGCATGAGTCATTCAGTGGATGTTCCCCATTGGGAATTCAATAGATCAGGGTCATTCACAGAACAGGATTTCCTATGCATGTTTCAGAAAAATATTGACATGAAACTCTTAAAGGAGATATATTTAGGAAATATGACCCACTTGGCCACTTTCATGACCAAACACTGCACTCATATAGGCTATGTGCCATACATTTTATGCAGCTATAAACGTACATTAAGATATATGTCCTTATATATGTGTATTATGTATCGTAGCCATATGCTGTATGTATATATTTCCCACTTACTGTCTATCCACAGAGAACCGATCCACCTGAAACGAGCTACAACCATCCAGATAAACCTTTAGCTTCCATCACAGGCTGCAGGTTCCTCCATAAATTCCATCATTGGAGCGTTACGGATATCCCTCGCTCCCATTTTCATCTCTTCACGTTAATCTGCCCCTAAAACCAAACAGGCAGAGCTAAATATAGCCACAGATTCAGGCACAGTTTGTCAGCGAGCGCACCATATCAGCTTAGTGATGTACCTCTGAAGAAGGATGGCTGTGCCCTTCTGCTTAACACACAGGAGCTGACGTCACCCGTAGTTAATACAGCCACTGAGCTGATAAGCGGTGGTCCGTCTGACCCACTGAGATGGATCAGAGCCAATGAAACCGCAGGAATACCATACAGCGTCTACAGGATGTGATTGATAATTATGAAAGGGATCTCAGCACGCCAGGGAAGTCATCAAAAGGAGCGCAAGGGATGAGAATCATCTGTGCAACATAGGACAGGTTGTTAAGTCAATTTACAATTATCATCGACAGCAAGCGTGATGATAGTCTTGCCTCTCGTCTCCATGGCAACCATCATGTTTCTTAATCCAGCTGTCAGTGGTAAATGATTCGTTAAGAACGTTTAGAAGGATAGACCATTTAATTAACAGCACACTCATAAGGTACCAAAGCTGTCATCGGGGCGGGACACTTTCAAAAAGTACACCTTTGTAACCAAAAAGTTCATTTTCGTACTTAAAAGATATATACACTCACCTAAAGGATTATGAGGAACACCTGTTCAATTTCTCATTAATGCAATTATCTAATCAACCAATCACATGGCAGTTGCTTCGATACATTTAGGGGTGTGGCCCTGTTCAAGACAATCTCCTGAACTCCAAACTGAATGTCAGAATGGGAAAGTAAGGTGATTTAAGCAATTTTGAGCGTGGCATGGTTGTTGGTGGTTGTTGTGGAGTATTTCACAATCTGCTCAGTTACTGGGATTTTCACGCACAACCCTTTCTAGGGTTTACAAAGAATGGTGTGAAAAGGGAAAAACATCCAGTATGCGGCATTCCTGTGGGCTAAAATGCCTTGTTTGATGCTAGAGGTCAGAGGAGAATGGGGCGACTGATTCAAGCTGATAGAAGAGCAACTTTGACTGAAATAACCACTCGTTACAACCGAGGTATGCAGCAAAGCATTTGTGAAGCCACAACACGCACAACCTTGAGGCGGATGGGCTACAACAGCAGAAGACCTCACCGGGTACCACTCATCTCCACTACAAATAGGAAAAAGAGGCTAAAATTTGCACAAGCTCACCAAAATTGGACAGTTGAAGACTGGAAAAAATGTTGCCTGGTCTGATGAGTCTCATTTTCTGTTGAGACATTCAGATGGTAGAGTCAGAATTTGGCGTAAACAGAATGAGAACATGAATCCATCATGCCTTGTTACCACTGTGCAGGCTGGTGGTGGTGGTGTTATGGTGTGGGTGATGTTTTCTTGGCACACTTTAGGCCCCTTAGTGCCAATTGGGCTTCGTTTAAATGCCACGGCCTACCTGAGCATTGTTTCTAAGCATGTCCATCCCTTTATAACCACCATGTACCCATCCTCTGATGGCTACTTCCAGCAGGATAATGCACCATGTCACAAAGCTCGAATCATTTCAAATTGGTTTCTTGAACATGACATTGAGTCCACTGTACTAAAATGGCCTCCACAGTCACCAGATCTCAACCCAAAAGAGCATCTTTGGGATGTGGTGGAACGGGAGCTTCGTGCCCTGGATGTAATCCTTTAATAATCCTTTAGGTGAGTGTATATTGGTACCTCAAAGGTACACATCTGTACCTAAATGTGTGAATGTTTGAACCCATGACTGTAGCAAATATGGACATTTTCTAGGTTAATTCAAACCAACAGTTGGGACCGGGGTCTCTGCAGAATAAAAATAGGCGTTTCCCAATTTTGGAGTGTTTTCAAACTAAAATAGGTGTTGAAAAATAATGATGTATGGCTTTTCAGGGCTTCCGTACGTTTTTGATTGGATGGTTAAAAAAAAATCCCAGTTGAAAACGTTCCAAAATTGGGAAACGCGCCTTTTTGTTCTGCAGAGACCTATACTTCCAACAGTTTGGTTTGTCCATATATTACACAACCACCACGCATTTGTAAAGGGCAGTGTAGATCAATCAAAAGTGTAATGCTAAACCAATAAAAAGTTACACTGTAAGTGTAAGCTTTTCAAACACACAACTGAAATTGAATGAATTTAATTAAATGAAGGCCAAATCCGGGTTCAGTAAACCTTTCACACTTCAGTGCATTATGCAAAAAAAAAACAATTGTCTTTGACTCGTGTTGGCACAGTGCATAAGCATCAAGCTGGCACACACACGACAGCACTGTAGTTCATAACAAACAGCCATAAACATTTTTTAAATAAAAATCTCAAAGTTGCTCCTGCCAAAACCATCAGACGTTCCTTTACTGTATAAATGTGCCAAATTCTGATGCATTTCTGTCCGATTTAGGCGCCAAGAGGAAAATGAAATCCAAGTGGGCAGATTGTGGCGTCTCACAAGGAGAACTGTTATCACTACAGGAGCTTTCTGTGGGTTAGTGATAATGTCATAACACACGCCTGCTGTCTCTGTATAAGAGTAGCGGCACATTTACTGGCACCTCTCGACACTATGCTATCATTAGCTCTAATATAGGAGATGGGTCAAACCGCTAGAGTAAAATGCTATTTCCAGCTAAAAAAATTATACGTTTTCTAAAAAGTTGCAGAATTGAATGAAATTATGCCGTTTATAATGTAAATGTGTAGATATAAAGACTTGACGCATGCAATACGGCCCACACATGACCATCTTAATTGTTACAGCTCAGGATGTTATTTTCACTAAATATTATACAAGGCATTTCGAGTTTTGAGTTCAGTCCAAATAAAAAGGGAACAACTCGAATCAGAGGCTGTGAATAATGGCCTTGTTTTCATGATGACCTGGTTCAGCTGAGTTAAAAGGACCAAGAAGAGTGCTGTGATGATTAAATCTAATAATGATACAAACACATCAATCACAACAATACACATATTCATTGACGACACAACTAGGAGGATTTGGTTCATGTCGGATGCCTTTGGAAGGATAGGCGTCAGTTTATGCCATTGGATGATAGTAAATATGTAATGTCATATCTGCTCAAAACACATCACATCAAACAGAAAAATGAATAGCGCTAAACCGTCTGTAGTGTTCTTGAAGCTCAAATGGAGTTATTAGCTAAAAGTTCATGGATTTTATCCCATGAAACACACATATTGATAAAAAAATAGCTTGAGTGTACAGTAAGATGCTCTGAATAACTGTAAAAAAGCATGCATCTCCATGCACCACCTGTCAAAAAAACCAAACTCACAACATATGGAGCCATTGGAGCAAAAATCGACAGGAACGATTCATTAAAGCATTTCTGATTTAGAAAAAGTATACAGAAACTGATCAGAACTGCATCTGATGAGATGTATGCATTAAGAAGAAGGAGATTTTACCAGATGAAGGACTGTCTCTTAACAGATTCATTGATGCTATTCCCTCACAATGTAAATAAATAGTGACATTGACCAACAGCAGTAACAGTAGGGTGTAATAATTGTGGGTTAGTCAGAGGCTCAGAGACATTATGGGCTTTTGTGCTGTGGTTAGATTATCATCCTCCTAGTGGATACAGATGAGTAAAGCATCTATTATTTGAATAATGTAATAATAACACCCTGAAAACAAATAATTATAGCACTTTGTGATTATACTTATAATTTACATTTTAAGACTTTTTATTTTATTTTATCCTGTTATGACATATATTGTGTAAACATTATGCCATATGTATATGTATAGACCTCTTTTACAATGGTATAGACATAATATATGTTCAAAAACTTTTTGGTAAATTATATTGTGATAAGTTTTCTTGTTTAAATGTAATATAGATGCATTTAATAAATGTTCACAAACTTTTTGGAAATGAATGATTTGTACCGCATATAGGCCTACCTTTTAACACATTGTTATGTTATCACGTTATATCGTATTGTATCGTTATATCAAGACCATTTTTTAAAAGGACTTGGTCTCGTCTTGGAATCGACCGCATTTTTACTCGGACTCGTCTCGGTCTCAAAGAGGACTCTGAATTTTATTTCAAGACCGGTCAAGACAACAACTGATGGCACACTGCAAAAAATTATTTTCAAGAAAAATTTTTTTAGTATTTTTGTCTTGTTTTCAGTAAAATATCTAAAGATTCTTAAATAAAGATGCTTTTTCTTGATGAACAAAACAACCCAAGAAAATAAATCTATATTTTAGAGCAAAAATATCAAATTTAAGTGATTTTGTGCATAAAACAAGCAAAATATCTGCCAATGGGGTAAGAACATTTTTCATGAATTTAGTGTTTAAGAAAAATTATCAAGATTTATTTGCTTACCCCATTGGCAGATTTTTTTGATTGTTTTATTCACAAAATCAATTAAATTAGATATTTTTGGTCTAAAAACTAGACTTATTTTCTTGGGTAGTTTTGCTCATCAAGAAAAAGCATCTTAATTTAAGAATGTTTAGATATTTTACTGAAAACAAAACAAAAATACTAAGATAATTTTTTCTTGAAAATTATTTTTTGCAGTGCACATCACAAATGTATTTGTTATCATTAATTTTATGCAGTTAATTCAGGTTTGGCATATGATGTTGGCATTGTTAAGTTCACTGTAAAAAAAATTCTGTAGAAATTACAGTATTACTGGGTATTATTGGCAACTAGCTGCCAGTAACTTATTGTAGATTTTACATTTATGTTAATTACTGGCAACAGTTTGTTCAAAGTTAAATGAGCATTAAACATTTTCAGTCTTTATCTTCTACAGTAAGTTACTGGCAACCAGCTGCATAATTACAGCACATTTTTTTTACAGTTTTTCTGCCAATGACAGTTTTTCTAATTTTATTACTAAAAACACCTGCATTGTGTTAAGTGAATGGCAAGCCATGGAAAGACAGTTTAGATTAGTTGATTTCAGCTCTTTAGTGTTTGTTCACTTTTATTTGCTTTTAGACAAAGATAAATTCCCACATATCTGCAATGCCTTTGATTATTTTATCAACTTCTCTGATGGCACACACACAGACAAGAAGTGCCTAATCATATGCATATTCCACATTTTCTCATAAGTGTTTTAATGCAGTGACTTGCAATGGTCTTGACTCGGTCTCGACCCTTTAAAGTCTCGGTCTGTCTTGGTTTTGGTCATGACTTGGTCTCAGTTTAGGTGGTCTTGACTACAACAATATTATATTGTACAAATACAATAGCATCTTTTACATTTATAACTATGGTAAACATAACTAATTTATTGCTTCGAGTGTGTAGTTCTGTTATAAAAAGTAAAAAATTCCGCCATTACTAGTGTAACTTGAGGCGGTGAACGGTTCCCAAGCAACGGTGCAACTTTGTGTACAGATAACGACTAACTAGCCTCCTCAAACGCGAATTATTCAATAATTTAGAGTCAGAAAAACTATTTTATATTATATTTCTAAATACATTTTTAAAATGTAACTACATATATAAATATTTTATACATACTTTAAATATAAACGCAGTATATATAAATTATGCAGGCTACATAATAATTTTCCTCACAGAAACGTCCATGACGTCTATATGTCCCGTCTATTATTTTTATTCGAATATCAATATAATTCAACACAATGTAGCTAGATGTTTTTCATGAATGTAAATAAAAGAGAAACGCGCCTCAACTAATACAGCTGTCTGTACTTACAGACACGGGCAGATGGTGAACAGCGGCGAGTTGGAAAAAAGCGCAATTGTTCCCTCAATGGGGCTCATTGTCTTTTATCCCCGTTGTGAGGCGACAGTGAGGGGTGAAACAAAAGAACTTGAACCCGGAGCACCTGCTCACGGACACGAGATTAAACCTCGGGCTGATTGTATTGGGATCCCGGGGGCGCGTCACGCCTGATCAAATGATGCGGCAAGCGTGAGGCCGTGAACGCGCACCAATGGAGCCAATGCACATGGAAATGAGTCCTAACGACCAATATGAGATTCCTCGAAGAAATAAAGGCAGCACATAAGATTAAAAACTGGGGTGGGGGAAGGGGAGATTTGAACAGGGCCAGATGGAGAGCCATGAATTAGAGATGAAAGAAAGAGGATTTTTTTGGGTGAAGATCATGCACATTGAGAAACCCTTTATTTTGTGTAATATTTTGTGTTGTGCTGATGTGTTTGTCCTGAGAAGATTTGTGGAACAAGAGTGACTTCTGGTGCAATCCTATTGGCTGTGGTTGCGGCTGGAAAGATCTCTTATTTATCCCACATAAAATTATATTTTAGTATTTACTATAGTAAACCATAATAAATTGTAGTATATTGTAGTATATATTATGGTATTAATGTTAATGTATACAATAGTATTCTGTAATATTAGTAATAAGGTAAATACGGTAGTATACTTAAATATTTACCATGGTAAGGCTAAAAAATCTAGAAATTTTACTGTAGTTTACTACAGTACATGAATCCTAAAGTATACCTACAGTACTAAAAATAAATAAATACTAAAGTATATATACACAGTATTTTTTCACGATCCAAAGTCATAGTTTGGAATTCCCCGCTGTTTTTAATTTGTTACATTATTAAAACCAGGCGAGATTTGATTAAACACAATCCAAAAAGTTGTCCAAAACAGAATACAGCTGAAACAAAAGTTTAATCTATCAGCTTTATAACACAAAAACTACAAAGGAGGATTAGATATGGCCAAAATAAAAGAAAAAAGAAAAACACCTTGAGATTAAGGTCGTCAAAATGCGAGATTTAACTAGTAGTTTTTAGAGAAAAAGTCAAAATAAATAAAATTACGAGAATAAAGTCAGTATAACAAGAATATTTAGGACTTTATTCTCATAGTGTTGAACTTATTCTTAAAAAAATATGATTTTATTCTTTTTATATTGACTTTACTCTCGAAAAACAATGAAGGAGATTAGACCCAAGCTAAAATTAAAATTTAAAAACATCTCAAGTCATTATAATGCGAGATTTAGTTTTTCGTTAAAAAAGTCAAAATAAAGAAAATTACGAGGATAAATTCAATATAATGAGAATATTTAAGACTTTATTCTCTAAATATTACGACTTCATTCTTGAAATATTATGGCTTTATTCCCATAATTTATCTATTTTGAGTTAAATCTGGCATTATTATGACACTCCACTTTTTAAAAATATGCTCATTTTCCAGCTCGCCTAGGGTTAAACATTGATTTTTACCCTTTTGGAATTCATTCAGCTGATCTTTAGGTCTGGCGCTACCACAAGTTTTAGCATACCTTAGCATAATCCATTGAATCGGATAAGACCATTTAGCATCACACTCAAACATAACCAAAGAGTTTTGATATTTTTCGTATATAATACTATACTCTTCTGTCGTGACAGATTGTGTACTAAGACCGATGGAAAATTAAAAGTTGTGATTTTCTAGGCAGATATGCTAGGAACTATACTCTCATTCTGGCGTAATAATCAAGGACTTTGCTGCCGTAACATGGCTGCATGAGACGCACTGATATTAAGCACTGCCCGAAAATAGTCCCCAGCTATTGAAAGTTACCAAGGGTCAAGTTTTAAATAGGAAAAATATAGAAAACTCTTTGGTTATTTTTTTTGCGCAATGGTAACGGTCTAATCAGATTCAATGGATTATGCTAAGCTATGCTAAAAGTGGTACCGCCAGACCCAGAGATCAGCTAAATGGATTCCAAGACGGTAAAAGTCAAATGTTTCACTCTTGAGAAGCTGTAAAATGAGCATATTTTCAAAAAAAAAGTGGAGTGTCCCTTTAATCTCATAATGTTTTATTTTACATTTCAGCTTGGCCCTAATCCTTCTTCATAAAAAACATGTAAAAGTCAAGACATAAATACATATCCATCATGCAAAACAGCTTGTTATTGTGTACCCGAAAGCTCCATCTCTAATACACATGCACAGCAGTCATGTTTTACAGTTTACTTTTATTTAGACAACCCAAATAAAAGGCACATAAAACATTGCAAATGTTTACATAATTATTTCTGACAAACTTACATTTAAAAAAAATGTAGGAATGTTTTTCCTTTCTGCTACTCAGAAAGCCTAGTCTTCATATATACAAAATTACCATTGTTAATGTACTAATACAAAAGTTTTATAAAAGGTTATTCTGCTCTTCTTCACTCGTGTCTATCTGTACTCTATGACTCTTGCAGCTAAACAGTTCTGTACAAACATATACATTCAACCGCTTTCACAGGGGCTCTGAAGTTCATCCAGTTCAGCAACTGAATTAAAAACGACATTAGATTCAATTACAAAATGTTCACTTCATTGGATTTCATTAATTGGTTGGAATTTGGCAAACAAAACAAATGCATCAACACGCATTCACAATCTCCCACAAAAAAAACTAAACTATTTTAAAATGCTTTGTTCTAGCATGACGGAGACTGAAATGATTCATGCAAACACACAACGATCGCTGGTTCATTCGTGTCTGATCAGGAAAAACATATTCCTGAGTCTTAATGCGGCGTGGACGGCATTCATTCAGACACCCAAGACCGCCTCACGCGTCACAGCCTGTGGTGGGAATCTACCCATAAAATTGCATACAATTAACTCAAATAATTAGTGTTTTCAATACTGCACTCTCTTCTCATGAGAGAAAGTGACTGATGTAACGTACCTAACATCACTTTGGTGGGCTCTATATGCTTGTTTTGACCTACATCTCACAATTTTTACACTCTTTAGCCAAAACAGAGCAGCATGTGAGCACCTAATGACACAGTGTTGAAATTTCCAGAATTGGCCTGTAAACATTCTTCATTATTTAAAGCAGAGGAACTGATTGGTACGCTACGTCTGCGGGCTTTAGCTACAGGAGAATACTATTGGACTTTCCTATATAGCAGATCAACGTTAAAGATTGAAACTACATGATAATAATATCAGTACGGTAAAAACGAACCGTGACGTTGGTCAGGACGTACCAACTGAGATGTCCTTCTACTTTAACTCGGCAAACAAACAAAAAACACTAAAAAGAAAAGATAAAATATTTACACACGGATATGAATTCATCGAAAGTCATGTTGTGGGTTCCACACGCAGTTTTTCAAAAAATAAAAATAATGAAATACATACCTTTTTATTGGACTACACTCTGCACACTTCCTGAGCAGAATTTATAAGAACAGGAATATAAAATACTTTTAACTACAAACTCTTAACTGAAAACTCATCAATGCAGAACACTAAATTATAAAAGTTGCCGCATACTTTGTGCCTGACAGGTCAATCAGCCTTAACCACAGAGTATAGTCTGTTTTTTTTACAGTTTTTTATGCGAACAGAGCTTAGCAAAGCTAGTTTTTTTTACTCGAACGTGACGTTCAACGCATGCACATTGCGACAAAATACAATGCATCTCCTGGCCTACAAAGTTGTTACAAAAATCCGTCCAGACCCACGTGTATTCATAAAAACTATACTTCTAGGCTAGCTTTAAGGCCTAAGTATATTTCTTTTTTACGAGTACGTGAGTGTACCCGCACAGTCGGACGCACGGCCTTGCAAAGTATACTTGATTCGACTCATAAGCATACAATGTACTTCGAGCCGAGGCATGCGCATTATATGCGCATATAATACCACTACAGGCCTACATACTACAGAAATCCAGCAGTGTTCGGATGATGAAAGTGGTGTCATGTATGGTGACCCTCACGTACAGGTAAAAAGTTTAGTATACCCTGGACTTTACAGGCTCAGTATTGTTTAGGTTAGTGGTAGGTCGCACTCAGCTTGTCAGGCACAAAGTCCCTTAAGTGTAAAATGTATTGGTTAATCCTTTACACCATTATGCTGCGTTCACACCAGCCGCGTAGAGGCGTCAAGCGCGGGTGATTTCAACGTTAAGTCAATGTAAAGACGCGTTTACGCGTGTCTGTAAGTTTCACGGCGCAAATGAGGCATTTGGCGCGGCAGATGCGAATCCGCCTCATTTGCGCGAATGACGCACATTAAGTGTTGCCGCGGGAAAGGCGCGAGTTGAAAAATCTGAACTTTTGTGGAAAATCGTGACATGTTAGCCAATCAGGAGCTTGCTCTAGTAGTGACATGATTACAGGAAGCGAGCGGAGTAGCAGAAGCCCCTCCCATGACTCAAATTTCCGCGTGAATGTCTCGAATGACTAGAATTTCACAAGCGAATGAAGCTAGTAAACTCAAAATGTTCAAGCGTTTTTGCCGCCTCTACCGCGTCTGGTGTGAACGCACAGTAAGGCTCCAAAAGGTGCCCTTGTGATGTAATGTTACTTAGACTATCCTGCTATAAAGTCGACACTTGGCAAAAAGGTTCATAAACGGCACATAACAGCCACAAGGGGGGCGCTCTTGAGCACAATTCCTATGACTAAAACATTGTAGTCTTGGCAGATATGCGTGTATACTTCACAGGTCAGCATATCAAAATATTTGATCATTATATAATACTGCCTCTTTAAATTAGGGATACGCGTTCAGTGCAAGACTTTTTCCATTCTGTAGAAAAATAAAACCTATGACACCGAAACAATGGCTACGTAAACAATACGAGAACAAAGATGCCCTCAACTCACAGAATAAAATAATAACAGTTGTAAACAGTGTCCTGACAAACACTATTAATAAAAAAAATTAAATGAAAACCGTTCATAACTGTTGGTGAGAAAGTATCAGCCGGCACACACAACTGTACCTCTTCAGATGTCCAACATGTAGACACGCACCAACCTGCGCAAAATCTGGATTATACATCCATTTATGAAAAAAATTTAATTCTTTCTCCCAACGGAAGCAATTGTCCCTAATTTCCTTAAATACTGATTTGCAGGTAACGCCATCCAAAACGTAGAATAATCCACGGCACTCTGCTTAGTTAAAAACAAACAAAAAATGCACATCAATTATTGCATTTGTCTTTTAAAAACTTGTGAAATGCCAGGCTATGGAGCTGCTCATCCATGTGCAATGGCATACGTTAAAAAAAAAATCCATCAATGGGCAAATCAACCCAGGCAAATCTTCTTCTAGTGTTGCGATGTGGCCATATGATGTGAATCCTCACACCACACAGGATTCAAACGGAGGTCAGGGCAGAAGGCTGGTCCGAAGAGTCAGTTCACAGCCCGGTTCTACCAGGGCGGAGAAGACGGCAAGACCTGAGACAGGAAGGACATGCTGTCCATCGATCTCATGGCGATGTTGAGCGGGGTGCCGATGTTCATGGACATGGGCGTGGTGATGGCAACGGGATGAGCGATGTTCATGGGCGCAGATGACGGGATGTTGACGGAGGCGATGTTCACGGGGCCGGTGATGGTGACCGGATGCTGAAGGTTGATGGGAGATGTGATGTTAATGGTGTTGGTGGAGATGTTCATCTGGGCTGCTATGGTAACAGGGTTGCTGGTGTGGCAGCGGTTCATTGCCGTGGTGATGGGGGCTGAGGATGTGACTGGTGTGGTGGAGCCAGAGTTGCAGATTTCATTGTTGTCTGTTGGGTAAGGAAAAAGAAAGAGACAGAGAGGGGAGGTGTCAACAAGTGTCTTAAGGATACACATGTATTGCGCTCCCAAACTCTCTGGGTGTCTAGACTGGTGTGTCACATTTATTTGTAAAAAAAAGTGGTCTGTTTAAATCATTGGCTGTTGGGGTGGCCAAATATGTTCATGATATCATCTAGATACGATTGAACTGCTTTGTATCATCGAACTGTATAGAGGAAATAGATAAAGGTGTCATCATGTGTGTATCGACATTTCCACCTGGGTTTGTTTTGTTTCATTGTTACCTTTTCGGAGCCCTGAGTGGTTCCACTGCCAGTCTCCTATTTAGAAACAGATAGAGGGTTATGATGGGCAGGCAGCTGCCTGCAGTGATGCATTATGGGATGCTTTTAAACGCAGCAATAGACATGACTATAATTTTGAAATTGAATCGCCATCATAAACAGATTCAACCTTCTTTTGCCAATTTAAAGGAGAATTAAAAGAATTTAGAAATAGAGAGTTTAGCTTTGTAAATACAACAAACAAAAGACTGAGCGAATAAGTTAAAGGGACACTCCACTTTTTTTTGAAAATATGCTCATTTTCCAGCTCCCCTAGAGTTAAACATTTCATTTTTACCGTTTTGAAATCCATTCAGCCGATCTCCGGGTCTGGCGGTACCACTTTTAGCATAGCTTAGCATAATTCATTGAATCTGATTAGACCATTAGCATCGCGCTAAACAATAACCAAAGTCTTTTAATATTTTTCCTATTTAAAACTTGACTCTTCCGTAGTTACATCGTGTACCAAGACTGACAGAAAATTAAATTTTCTGTTGTGATTTTCTAGGCAGATATGGCTAGGAACTAAACTCTCATTCCCGCGTAATAATCAAGTTACTGCTGTAACATGGCTGCAGCAGGCGTAGTGATATTACGCAGCGCCTGAAAATAGCCCCCAGCTATTGAAAGTTACTAAGGGGACTATTTTTGGCTGCTGGGTAATATCATTGCGCCTCTTTCAGCCATGTTACAGCAGCAAAGTCGTTGATTATTACGCCAGAATGAGAGTATAGTTTCTAGCCATATCTGCATAGAAAATCGCAACTTTACATTTTCTGTCGGTCTTGGTACACGATGTAACTACGGAAGAGTCAAGTTTTAAATAGGAAAAATATCAAAAGACTTTGGTTATTGTTAAGCGCGATGCTAATGGTCTAATTAGATTCAATGGATTATGCTAAGCTATGCTAAAAATGCTACCGCCAGACCCGGAGATCAGCCGAATGGATTCCAAAACAATAAAAAATAAATATTTAACTCTAGGGGAGCTGGAAAATGAGAATATTTTCAAAAAAGTGAAGTGTCCCTTTAAAAGAGAAGGAAGATGTGATAGCTACAAGACTAAACTACATGTCAGAAACAGATGCATCCTGACTGTTTTAGAGGTGAACTCAATCAGGGACAAACAGGGCATTTATTCATTTAAAAATGTATTCAGGGCAAGTACATAATCTGAGAAATCTGAGATAAGTTAAACCACTGTTGGGAACGATGTGGTTGGTTAACGTGCTAAAGCTGCAGCCAAACAAGGCGATATAACAAAAATATGACTACAATCTCAGGTGGGCAAGTGCTTCTGGGTCAGTTAGTCTGGGGAAACTGGTTTGTAATACTAAAGAAGAAGCAAAAACTCTGAAGTGGGGCTCTGCAACAATCTAGTTAGTGGAACAGCCTGAGGACAGAGTCACCTCTAATAAACCAGAGAATTTGGGAGCTAATGAGACAGCAAAGAGGAGAGAATGAACCACTGATCTATATAAATGACTGGATTGCTCATAGAACGCTTGACGTAACTGTGTGAGGTGAAGCCAGCGCATAGTTCGAGCCGCCATCTTGGTATACCCAACCGGCAGAGAGCGTCATTGACTTCCATTCAAAATCATGATCAAAATGTACCCCCCTTACAGCGTATCAGTTACACAAGGTTAATTTTTATGATATGTGTACGTTAATTATTTGTTAATTCTGGTGTTATTTGCAATGTTTATGTTTTAATCGGGCAGGATAATGGATTTATAAAAAAACGTTAAGGTGAGTGTGTCTGCTGCATTTGTTAATGACACGGTTATAAATAAAGTTTTTTTTGACATTCAGCTACACTGTGACGGTCAGCGTTATTTCTCTAAATAAGTTTAGGTAACTTGTAAGTTTAGATAACATAATTACAAAACTTGCAAATTATTGCATGCACATACGGTACAAAGCATGAATATTTATTTAGATTTCAGAATGAGCACGTTTATTGTCATTAATACTAAATATGCTGCGGTCTGTCTGCTGATCTGATACTGTAATAAAGATGAATGTATAATAACTGATTAAAACGCAAAATGTACAACTTTCAGTAAATAACTATTTACATGCTTTGGACGTTTGTGTTGTAATAATGTACAGGGTAACTTCACATATAAAAACGAAGACGAGTAAAGTGATGTTTTATCATTTAAATCTGATAACGTCCATTGATTTAATAGAACGTTTGGGTATACCAACATGGCGGCGCGGTGGCTTCACAAGTGTGACGTCATGCGCAATCCAGTCATTTATATAGATCAGTGGAATGAACAGAGTATTAGTCTAATGATGTCAGTACCAGATCTACATAAGGAAGGGGTGGAGAGTCGTCACCGGACTAGAAGGTAGTTGGCACTGGGGCACCCGATCACGGTGCACTTACCTTTGTTACAGGTGTTGTTGAAGTTGCTCTGGCCGTGTGTTTTTAAGTGGCTGGTGATGTAGGCAGCACTCAGCATCTTTCCGCAAACGTTGCAGGTGACTTTTCCTTCGTGTCGTATCATGTGTGACCGAAGTCTGTCTTTGGTGGCAAAGGCTGATGTACAGGCCTGCAGTAGACAATAGAGAAATGCAAAACATCAACACAGGCGGGTGAATTTGACCAGATATTCCAGATTTTTTTATATTCAATTTAAAATTTTAATTGCGCTTTTATGCACAATGTTGCAACGCAGCTTTAAAGAAAATACATTTTAGAACAGACAGTAGAGACGTAGAATAAAGAAATGACAGGTGGATAAAGTAAAAAAAAAACAGAAATCAATACATGGTATAAGGGCTGTGTATCGAAAACCACTTCACGACACAATACGTATCCGATATCATGTTCACCATTCGATGCGAATCACAATACAGGTCCATTTTGAATTTTTGTTCAGAAATTAGCAACAGTTGCATTTTTGTTTATTCGATTTTGTTGGAACGTGTACAAAAACAACAAACATTTTCTCTGTCAGAGCTACAGTACCTAACTTGTATACTGTTTTTTGCAAAAAAGTATACTGTTTATTTTTTTTTCAAAGCAAATTAATAAAGAGAAACTTTACAGCTGCAGCTCTTTTTTGTCTTTCTTCCCAAAGATAAATGAGCGACTTAGTTGATTTTAAACACATGCAATAGTTTTATAGTGGATTGCTTATGACGAGACGTAGAGTCTTTGCCTCGTGCTAAATTCATGACTCGTGCTAAAAGTTACGACATTTGCAAAATAATGTGTTCTCATGCTAAACTCATCGAGAGAGAAAGACAAAAAATAATACGTATAATAATTAGCTATGATTAGTCAGAATAGATACAAAAGCAGCTGTATCGACGCACGCATCATTAGGAGTTCTTGATGATATATTGCTGTATCGATATTTTGAAAACAGTATTACATGGTATTATTGCAAAATTTGTATTTTAGCTAATATATTAGATAATAACTGTAAAAAATGTCAACTGTATTTGGACTGTTATATTAACACTTGTCAATTAAGAGAAAACGCTTCCCTGAAAATGACGAGTTTTTCCGGCAATCAACATTTCTGCTATTATCCACCAGGGGGTGCTCTTAGCCAACTTATTTCCCCTTACGGCAAACAGTTCAAACTCCATGTATGTTTTGAGGATCGCTTTACATTTAATGTCTTTCAAAAGTCCTTCACAAAAATGCAATTATCTCAGCATTTTGCTAAAAATTTTGTCTTTTTGAAAACAAAACTACTGATATTTGAGAGGTGATGAAAATAGAACAAATGAAGGTTGAACGAAACTTTTTTTTTTTCGTTTGAAAGCAGAGGATCTGTTCTTTCATTTGATATTTTGTATGTTTATATATATATATATATATATATATATATAAAGAAGAAAAATTTCTGGAAACATTACTGCCAAAATGCTGCCAACTTTTTTTAAAACACTGACATAGAAAAAGTTAATAGTGCTATTAAGCATGTACGTGTGATACACACAACAACACAGTCTCCTACAAAAAATTTTGTAACTTCCAAGAAAACTGTCCTGTTCTTCATCATTTCTTTTGTCCTTACATCTAAACATTTTCTTATGTCTTTATGTATTTTCAGATGCTGCTTTACAACATTTGTGAAAAGTGCCATAGAAACAAATGAGATTTGAATGTACAATACATAATTACCACAGGAAAAGCAACTTAAAGTTCAGTGCGTTACTAAATAGTGTTTTTTATGAATATGGTTTGAACACCTTTCAATTATCATCAACCACAAACCCACACCAGGTCTATAGTTTACACCCCAGTTATCAAGATCTTTATTAACACTAGAAGCGCCAGAATTCCAAGACTACTAGAACAGCCGTTAGCGGTCATTCTGACAGCTAGATTATAAACACTATTATCTCTAATGATAAATTCCCCAAATGAGAGATTAATGTATTAATTGTGTGAGGATATATTTTAAAAACCAAATAACCCCAACATCTACATTTTTTATTTAGTTAAAAAGATAATTATACATTTATAAATATTCACACCATCTCAAAAAGTAAAATGTAATTATTGCATACGCTATATTCAGTATTTCTCTGTATTTATTTAACATAACTCGGAACAACAAAATAACAAATTAAAGGATCTATTTGACTATGAAAAAATGTGTTTTAACATTTATCATACACTTATAACACAGAACATAAACGGAAAAGCTGAAAACAAGCTGCTATAAAGTAAACAAAAAGAGCCACGAACGAAGTTTAGAACCATAAAACAATTAGGCTACACATTTTATATTAAATAAACAGATCAATACCGTGCTCGGCTATTTAAGCTTCACAGTCAACACAAGTTACTTTTATTCTCCTCGCACAAGGGTTTGTGGCATCGTCAAACAAACACAGAAAGGCCGTGAGCGCATCTTCGATGTTGCGCTTCGTGTGCGCGGTGGGGCCAGCAGCTTCAGTCAGGACAAGGCTCTGCCTTCTCCCTGGACGTTCAGTTGACTGAAAGACGGTCCTAATAATAATAATAATAATAATAATAATAATAATAATAATAATAGTAATATTCTAATAATAATAATATGACCAGCAGAACTAGTGAATATAACTTGCGCAGAGCAGCACTTGATAGGACAGCGGTGCATAGCGGAGAGCAGGGCAGCCGCAAGCTTGTCAGATGTGAATGAAACATCTGGATCCCTAATCTCCGATGAAGGTAGCTGCATCTTTTTCCTCGGTAAGGACTCTGACTCATTTTTTGATGAAGATGAACTGTTGTCTTGCACCCAGGAAAGGTCGCTGTCACAGCAGTCATATTTCCCTTCATTCTATTATTTGTATCACATTTCTAAAACGCTCCCTATAAACTCTTTATAAACCTATTTTTTAAAAGGCAATAATAATTTGTATTCCAATAATTAGCATTTGTAAGCTAACAAGCATATGCTAATAGTACTGGAGACGCTGACAGAGACAATAAACCGCAGGAAAGGACAATAGAATTGCGCGAAATTTAGAGCGGTCAATATGACCGCTATGGCTGAAATAGGTAGAAATGGTCAAATTTTCTTTGCCTTTTGTGTAATTTATATAAAATCTAACTTTTAGGAAAAGTCACAAACCAGCAACATTGTATTTTTTTAATTTACAAAGATATTGTAAATATAAATTTCAAAACGGTCATTTTGACCGTCATGGCTGTTCTAGTGTTAAGGCTTAACTGGTTTCAAATAAAAAGGTTCTGGTTCTTACCGTTACTTGGCATTTAAAAGGTCTCTCTGAGGAATGAACATGCTTCACATGACAGCTGAGATGGTCTGGCCTGAGAAGAGATAAAAGAAGAACATGAGGAGCCAGGCTACTTTACAGAAAAAAACATTCATTATTATTGTCCCGAGTTGGTACACCTTGTTCTTTAAGAAGCAGATGAGAGGGTCAACATACCCATTTACATTTTATGTTTACATTTGGCAGACGCTTTTATCCAAAGTGGCTTACATGTGTTAAAGTGTATTTATGTGCTTCTTGGGGTCGAACCCATGACCTTTACGTTGCTAACAGAATGCTCTACCAATTGAGCTATACAGGAACACTCAGGGTAGTTGCCCGTTTCCGAAACTAAAATGACTGCATTGTCAACTACCCGCTGTTCATGGCTGCATGACCATGCATGACACAAACTGGTCCAGAGAGCACATTAGTGGTTTAATATTGGATCATTATTAAGTTCAACGTGAACGTAATGGTTGATAACGTTACGTTTGGGGAAATATTTTCACAAAAGTTTGCTAGTCACACCAATTCAAAAGCGCTAAAAGTGTTGATACCCTGGAAAGGTGGAATTCAAATTTTTTGATAAAAGTGCAAAAATTTGGAGCAACAAAACAGTGCAACATCCGACCAGCGGGAGAGGGCTACGTAAATGTACAAAATGTGAATTTGACACGACTACCTACATTTTGTGCTCAGGCGGTATTTACAGAAACCGTCACACCTCTAAATACAGCTCTTTCATCTTTCTACTCCGACTCGTGTCGCTAGCACTGAAATTAATCCCTAGATTATTAGTCACGCATTGGCAGAAGCAGAAATAGGATTCAGATAGGACAGGACGTCTCTCAGACGCAGCTCTTCGTCTATAACTGAGCCCCGAAAGATGTCCCAAAGCAGCCGGCCCCTGAGTGACTCAAAGGAAACCCCAGTGTTGATCTTCAGAACAAACAGAGGGTAGAAGGGAATAACAGCCGAGCAAGGCCCCCCCTCTGTTCACGAAGACCCTCGGCATGCTGGGATCTACAAAGGCAGCCAGTCAGATCC
This sequence comes from Paramisgurnus dabryanus, assembly GCF_030506205.2. Taxonomy (NCBI): domain Eukaryota; kingdom Metazoa; phylum Chordata; class Actinopteri; order Cypriniformes; family Cobitidae; genus Paramisgurnus; species Paramisgurnus dabryanus. The sequence goes on from NC_133346.1 coordinate 7,573,291, forward strand.
ATTCACAGCAACTATAAATCAGCCAACGGCGGCCAATAGGAACGAGACGACATTAACATCATCAGAACAGCAGATGGTGGACTCGGCTCGAGCTTTGAACACATATTTTATGAGACAGTATTAAACACACTGACATCATCACAATAAGCCAGTCCTTTATGCTGAAAAAAAAACGATCACAAACACTTGGCGTTATTTTTAGCACGGTTTAAAGACTTGTGGACCAAGAAATAGTTATTATAAGATAATATAAGAAATATTTATATGATGTTCGGTTTTGCTGGCAAAGCAATTTTGAATAAATTGATTGATTAAATGTGACAAACCCCTGGTTTGTATTTTTTAAATGCAAATTCTTCACGTACCTTGAGAAACCCTTTCCGCACACCGAACACACGTAGGGTTTGTGTACACCACCGTCGTGCGAGCGTACGTGGTACGTCATACGATCTTTTCTCTTAAAACGCTGCTGGCATATGGGACACTCGAACGGCTTTTCATCCGAGTGTGACAGCTTGTGACGGTTCAGGTGATAAACGTCCCGGAAGGCTTTCCCGCACATGTCGCACCCGTGGTTCTTTTTTACAGGCTTGGGGGGCTTTTTAGGGACGCTATGCTGGTTCACGTTGGACATGGACGTCGGGGACATGATGGTGGATGCGGAGGACGTAGAAGTGGTCGCCGTGGAAAAGATCCCAGCGATGGTGGAGATGTAAGAGGGGTCGCCCGTGGTCTCGCGGGGCATCGAGGAGATGAGCGAAACCATGGTGGGTGCCGCTTGCGCCGTCTTTTTGGGTCTGGACACCATCTTGATGCCGGTGTGGCAGGACTCGTGCCGCCGGAGGTGGTAGCTGTCCCGGAAAGCTTTGTTGCAGTAGCCGCAGATGAATGGCGTTTTGCTCTTGTGCTCCTTTTTGATCGTGGGCATCGGGCCACCTCCACCGGGGTTCCCGCCCCCACCGCCCGTCCCGCTGGCTACGTTGTCCTTGAGGAGCTCGGCGGCGCTGACCGGGGGCTTGTGGTCCAGTGGTATGGGCATCACAGGTTTTTGGTCGGGTGGGTCAGAGTTTAGAAGAGGCAGCAGGCTGTTCGGGGCCACATGGTGCTGGTGGTGAAGGGCTTCATTAGCCTGCTGCAAGATGATGAGAGAGATGTTAAAACATCTGAATATATATTGAGACATTAACAGTTTTCAACAGGAATCACTTGTTTCAAATACAACACCTAATAGATGATGTGTTACTACAGTGTATCCCAGGGGCGTAGCCAGTAATGGGCCAGGGCGGCACTGGCCCGCCCACATAACTCCCTGGCCCGCCCAGGCAAGTTTAACCAAAATACATTTTTAGTTTATTTTTATTATTCAAATGTATTTAAGAAAATATATTACTATAAACCGGATTTATTGTTGACTGGTGTGTGTTTAATTTGCTTTCTAAATAAAATGGAATTGTTGAAGAAAGTTGTGGGAAGCCTCCGAAACGTAATTGGTTGCTTGGTTGCTAGGAGTTCTGACAGATAGACTCTGTGGGGGGCGGCGGCCGGCGGGCTCTCATCAGTCTGCCAGCTAACTTTGCTAACCGCTTTTTTAGCTAATATTAACATTGCCACAATAATGGCTAAAGTTTCTTTAATGAGTTATTTAAAAAAGCAAGAGTTGATGAAGAAGATACGCCACTGCCTTCATCTACCGAGCCCAGTTCTTCAGACTCATTAACCCACAAGAAGGCTAGTCAGGCGCTGGTGGCGCCGGCTACCGCTTGCTCCCTGGCGGCACTTCCAGTGCTCTCTCCCGGACAGTCTGACACAGGTTACCCGCCGATCTAACTGCAATTGATGAACCACCTTCACAACCCAATTTGCATCCATGAGTTACTACCCGCCTCAACAACCTTTTGTTTTTTGAAAAAGAACTCTGTGACTCTTTGGACTATAATGAGATCATTTCTGTTTTCAACATCAAACCCAGGCGTTTGCGTCTTGTTTTGTAGAATGAAAACAACAAAGGTAGGCATGTTGTTTAACTAATTTCCTTATTTTTTGCTCGTGAAGTGATTTAACTAAGTGGTGTGTTGTGTATAGATGTATGCCAGCATTATAGATTAAACTTACATTGTTTAATTTAAATGAGTTGCTATTTTTGGCACAAAAGCTTAATTTCCAACAGGCTGATTGCACTGTATATGGTTGATTTAACTTAACTTAGGCAGTGTGTTGTTATTTATTTCAAACCGTGCTCTGCTGAGAGTTTTCGTTATTTCAATTTATTTTTAGCGTACTTTATTTCAGGTGAACTGTTTTTGCACTGCTGACTAGCCTGAATAAGCCTGGTTTGTCCAGCCTTTATTGAGCTCTGTTGGTTGAACATGTTTAGACAGTGTTTTATAAATGACTATTGAAAGTAAAGATGTCACTGTTTTTGCAGTTTGTCTATTCTTTTTTTTCCACTCTAAGGTTTAATTATTATTTAAGTAATTTTATTCTGATAAACTATAGGCCCACTCACTTTTGCTCCGGCCCACCCAAAATACAATTTCTGCCTACGCCCCTGGTGTATCCTATACATTCTTGCATTTGTGGCAACCCACAACAAAATGAAAATCAACTATCACAAACATATTTTTGCACATCGTAGTTTGCATCGCCTATGTCTTACATAACAGGCTCTGTACATAAAAATGGCGTCAGTCGCCGTGCTCTGCCGTGACTAAAGCCTGGTTTACACTTGATGTGTCCGCATTTTTGTGCGCAGCAAAAATGACATCATTGTGGAATGGGTAGTCATGTGTGGTGAGTACATGTGGTGGTGTGCATAACATTTTTTGTAACTTTGCGAGTGTCTCCACATCCAAAAATGAAAGGCTTGACGCATATCAATTAATCTATCTATCCTTGATGACTGGAGGGACTTATGAAATTCGGAAGGGACTTGCTGATGATCTCTGCATCTTTATAGAAAGGGAGGTACTAGTACTTTACTGAATTTTAGGGATGGGGAGATTCTGAGATTCATTTGGTGCATCGGCTTAAAGGCAATGAGGCGATTCACTGGTTTAAAAACTGTGCATCGGATACAAATTAGCACTTGCATCGCGATGCATCGCTTCTGACCCAACACACCTCACAATACTGAGGGAGTACATTTAAAAGCATGCAGTAATTTTCGGATTCATTAATAATCTAGTATGTGTTAATTTTTCTGTCAATAATTAAAAATTTAGTTTTATTTGATTTTTTTTATAAAAAAATATTTTCACCATAATGCGTACAAACTGCCCATTTGATTGCCCCGCCCCAGTTAATCGAGTACTCGTTTTTCAGACCTACAGATTAATCGAAATGAAAAAATAACATACATGCACATCCCTACACCCTACACACAGCAGGTCAATGGCAGTGAGATTTACACTAATGCACAATAACAACTCTGACCTCAGTGATACAACACCGCTCTATCGTAACCCATGTGAGTTACTGTGTTAAAGCATGTGTGTGTTTAACGTTCCCGATGAGCACTTCCGCCAGCTTGTGGGATGACTAACAATGAGCAGAAGTTCAGGAATGAACAAACACGCACGTTACATACATGCACATGCGCACTCACACACTGGACAGCTGGCAAGAAGAAGAGGCACTCCATTCAAACACAGAGAAAACCATCTCATTAAATCAAATGAGTCAAGCTTCCCCTCTCCAGCTACAAATCTTCACACTGGGTTAATGATTAGATTCAGAACTCATTCAACATGATTCACAATGACGCACATAGTTATTAAAAGTGTCATTCGGAGCCCAAACCAATGAGAAAGATCTAGAGATTACGCTGGAGTCATGATAAAGTACACGCTGACACTGTATACCATTACAGAGCACAGTCTGTTTGCTCCAAACCCTGCTGAAGAATCTAAATCTGTCCGGCGTAAACCGATCTTCCGGCACGCTCCGGGTTTGTCATGTGACTGCAAAATTAATTGTAGCTGAAAAGAGATGATTCAGCGGGACAGGAATGAGCTCAGCTAAAATGAGTCAACATGGACTTTCACAGAAAACGGATGACAAATAGAGAGAACGGTACATACTAGAGCAAAACATTTTATGTATTTGACACACGAGCATTTTACAGTGTGGGTCAAGAATGTGCCGAACTGAATTTCTGAAACCGAAACTGAATGCACCTGTCTGAGGGTCTCAGCAGATGCTTACGTCAGAGTGTAGTAAAAGTTACAATATCCCCCTTTACACAATCCTAGGCCCTATTTACAGCTGGTATTTAGATGCGTTTTAAAATATCTAAAAAAGCCCTCACATTTACATGTACAAAACGCAGTACTCTGACGTAATATAAGTGCATGTCAATAAATCCATAATTTTTCCCGCTCATGTTTTAACGACTCGGCCATAGACCATCCTCTCAAAGTAATCAGTACAGAAGCGGTCAAAAGTGGAAAAAAACTACATGTTAAAGGAGTAGTCCACTTTATAGATGGGGCCCATTGACTTACCATAGTATTTTTTTTCCTACTATTAAAAGTCAATGGACCCCATCTTTAAAGTGGACTACTCCTTTAATGGGAATGTATCTTTAATCTACTTGTGATCTGGTCGAGAAAATGTATCTTGAAGTTGTCGTAGAATGAAAACTGTATTTTCCTATAGACATAGATGAATAAAGAGACATGGTCTGTATATGGTAATGACATAATGTGAGCCTCAAAGACGATAGTTTCCTCCTCCTTATGTAAACCTGGTGCATGCAAAAGATTGCTGGAAAACAGGCCAATCTCAACATTACACTGACTGTGACGTTACAGTCGAGAAGATGTACACCCCCAACATTAAATTACACATACAATTCTAAAAAAAAAGTTGTGACTGCAGACTTAGCTCTATATGCTAGTTAACGCTAGGGCTGTGACTAGGGATGCTCCAATGAGCACATGAGCAATGGGTTATAAAAATGCTCGCACTGCGTAAAAATGGTCTCTAATTGCAACCACATTTAGGAGCCGTATGATGACAAAAGTAAACAGAAAGATCGGTTCATGAGATCAGCAAATGTAGCAAATACCGATCGAGTCATTTAATGCTGTAATCGGCCGAGACCGATCTGTGGCCGATACAGCATACAGCTGTGATGATTTATTGTGCAAATGTAGGGATGCACCGATACTGATACTGGTATCGGCCTCGATACCACATTTTCTAAAGTACTCGTTAAAAGTCCCCTGATACCTGGAATCGATACCACGGTCTGAGAAATGTCTATGTTTGAGCGGCGTGTAAGGGGTTAATGCCTCTTGTGTTGTCCAAAGAGGCAGAGTTTACAACAAACTGGAAAACTAGTCCTTTGTTTTTTTGTTAAATTATATGACTAAAGCTGTTACCTGTAAATTTAAATCATGTTTTTTTATTAAGTACTCGGTATCAGTATCGGCAAGTACAGAAATGCAAGTACTCGTATTCCAAAAAAGTGGTATCGGTGCATCCCTATGCAAATGTGCGTTTTCACAATGAATTAATTTTAATGAATTACGTGAAATCCCTGCGCACATCCAAAACATCGTCCAGAGGGTGCTCTCGTGCAGAAACTCCTTTTGTGCGCTATTCCAGGAAATGTCTATAAGAATATTGATATCGTTGTTCTTCAAATTATTTCAGGTATTTTCATGATAATAAAGAAAATTTCGAATGATCTTGTTTAACGATTGTTGCTTTTTTAAATGCACGTTATAAACGACTCAGACTCATAATGATTTTTGATTGATAAGGACTTCTTACTGACCAAAACGCTGTAATACACACACAAGCTGTGCATGAAACAAAAAAATCAGACTCAATTTCAGATAATGGAAAACGTGATTAATCATCACAGCATGCTATATGCTAACTAGGGTTGTGCCGATAGACAATAGTATTGTTTATCGACGATTGCCAGACATATCGTTAATAGCAGGCATTTATGACGATAGTTGGCGATGATTAGGGCTGGGTATTGATTCAGATGTTCCAGATCGATTCAATTTCGATTCACAAGCTATCAAATCGATTCGATTCCGATTCTCGATTCAATTTTCGATTCCGGTTCTCGGGATGCTTCCATACCTCTTACTTTTTATGTTAAGGGGGCATCAACGTCGATGAAGCACCTAAAACCGCCATTTTAAGCACTGAATGAAAGAATGACAGGCTCCTTGGTAACATCGTGCAAGGCAAAAAAGAGGGTGACATCTAGTGAAGAAGACTAGTAATTTGATTAACGTTAATCTTACGTTCATTGTTTGCAGGAAAAAATAAGGAGAAAAAAATCGATTATGCTCTTTGAGAATCGATTCTGAATCGTCCACGTATAATAAACCGATTAATCGAAAAATCGATTTTTTTGCCCAGCCCTAGCGATGATTATTATTATCATCATCATAATAGTTGCACATTAACACGCGCATAGCGTGCTTTCCAAGCATGAGAGGGTTTGTGGGCTTCACTTTGCGCGAGAGAGCAGCTGAATGCACATGATTCTGACTCTTCCTCGCACATGAGCTTGTAAAACGCGCGGCTCTGACATTTCCTTGCACTTGTTAGTGCACAGAGTTAAAACCAGCAAGTGTGTTTTTCCCGCTTCCTGGCACGCAGGATTTTAATGACACGCTCGGATTAATGGCATCAGTTTTAAGAAGGTTGCGGTCATGACAGTGTTGCCCTTGCTTCTTTTTTGTCCACCAATCAAGTGACTTACAAATAAATAAATAAATACTGCCCTGGCCCCCGATACTATAATGTATCTGCAATCTCACATGCTGACAATAGGACAATCTCAAAATGGGGCATAACGCCCAACACTTATGCTAACGTTAAGCCTAAAGTCCTACTATGGACGTTACAGTTACGTTTTGCAGGTCCATGCTGAACCCCCCCACACAAACTTGCCATTTGTATCTTCAGCTGATACAGGCTAAAACATAAGGGCCCGGTTGCATAAAGCACCTTAAGTTTTTCCCTTAAGTATGACACTTAAGGGGTAAATTCCCCTTAAATACTGTAAGAGAATAATTTAACTGTGTTGCATATAATCTCTTAAACGGTTCTCTTAGGTAAGGATAACCGTTAAGTGTTTCACGACAGCGACCCAGGATTGTTGTTATAAAATACTATTGTTGCCATGGAGACGCAACAGAAAAAACTTAAGGGTCTTTTCTGCAACACTCTTAAAGGAACAGTATGTAGGATTGTGGCCAAAACTGGTATTGCAATCACAAAACTTGTGGCTAAAACTGGTACTGCAATAACACCAATGTTGCCAATGCACAAAATGACAACATAAACATAAGTTGAGGGCTGCAACTCCACTTTTTATATGACAATATCCTGGCCAGACCACTGTTGTCAGTGATTTAAGTATTTTATATGAAAATGATTTCTTAATGTCTAGTGACATATCAGGGCCATTTTATGATTAATTGATATAAATTTCTTACATACTGTTCCTTTAAGTTTAAGGGAAACATAAGGGTGAACTTAAGGGAAAATTACACTTAAGGTGCTTTATGCAACTGGGCCAAGGTCTGTTTACACTCACACAGAGCTACTGAACTAAATAGCTCTGTGAAACAGCCAATCAGAGCTGAGCTCAACATTATTATTCATAAGTCTTATAAATAAGGTAATAATAGACCATTTCATTCTAAAGGCAATGTATGTAGATATCAGACAACAATTTAACAAATGTATTAAATGCATTCTTTGGCACCTTTAATGCCAGATGTAAACAAGCTCTTAGATATAGAGGTGAGTGTTTGTTTGTTTGTTTACCAAGGCTATTGGGAGGCTGAACGGCTGCTTCGGTTCTCTCTTACATCCAAAGAAGTGTAAGGAATTTGTTTGCACAGCTACCCTCCATCAATACCACCTGCACCAACAGAGCGAATGCCTAACAGACGCTTCAAAGACCTGAGGCCAATTTACACCAAGGATGATAACTATAAAGTTTCAAATATGTGACCCAGTCTGTGAAAATATAACCTTGATATCTTCTTAAAATCAATGACTGAAATCAAACTTTGATGCCCCTAATCTTATAAACAGATTATAAGACTTTAGTTTGGATTTCACATATTGTTCGCAATCAAAATCCATTTCAATTTAAAGGGGTCACGCGTATGAAAAATTAAAATGCAGCGGACAAGCTTAAAACAAACTTTATCATACACTGGTGTGGAAGCTAATATATCTGACGTTCTTGGAGTGAACGGGCCTTTTACATCCTACTAAAACAAACATGGCATCGGGTCAGGACAAAATAAGAGGGGACAGAGTATACAGTGATCACAAATCTGCTTGGACAAAACAGACTTCCCAAAACTGCCAGAAACACTCGTCCGCTTACGTCCGAGGCCCTTAAGAGAACCAACAAGTGCAGCAAACTATTCACACACTATTGGTGTTCAATGGAGCATCCAAAACACGCACAGCCCCCACAAACCCCAGACCAGCTCTGTAAAACCTTCAACCGCTACACACAACTAATGAGCAAGAATCCTACATAGATTTCAATCCGGAACGAAGTCGACGAGAGGTCAAGGCAGTGTTATTAGGGCTTGACCCTAGAGGTGCATATCTTCCTGTGCCCCGCTAAAACACCAAGACATGTCACACACACCAGAATGAAAGGATGGGATGGTTGACTAGACACCCAACCACTAAGCTTATTGGATTTTTTTTGGCAATATATTAGTTGTGTGCCAAAATTGTGTCATTTAGATATTGGTGTTAAAATTGTTACCTTTAGTGGCAGAAGTGTGATTTACAATGCATTCAACCTATACATTTTATCAGTAAAAAGTGTTTGTTTCTAGGAACATGACCGAACCCATGACCTTTGCGCTGCTAATGCAATAATCTACCAACTGAGCTACAGGAAACAAACAAACTGTTCAAAGTAGTTGATCAAAATGCTCTTTCACTTTTTTGATACTCTAATTATACTGGGTTTCTTTCGTCAATATGTAATTGCGCAAATTTCAATAATTAAAAACTAATGATGCTGTTTTTTCTCCAGCAGTCGCAAAAGAAAAAAAAAACAAGGGCGCTGCAATTAAGATGCGCACGCTCTCATGCAATCACACAGAGGACGAGGTTAAATACCTGACCTCTCGCATTCAGCGCCATCCATCCATCTCGCGGGTCTGACCGCCACGCAGGCGGCCGCAGGAAAAGAAAAATGAACGCTCCTTATTTCATCTGCTCTATTGTGACGGAGCAGGGATGCCCTCGCAGAGCCGCGGGGAGTCTTTGTGCGGGAGTCTCGTCTGATTTGGTTCCTCTATTCATAAGGAGCACCGCATATCTCCACGCATACACCTGCTGGTTTATTTCCAATAACATCCCAGTCATCATGTATCTGTGTACCTCTATGGCAAGTCTGGGGTCTAGACTGGACCTCAGTAGTGTGTGTTTGTTAGTGTTTGCAACTTGCAAATATGTGTCACTGAATTACAGTAGTCTTGCTGCATTTTCACGCCACTCAATTTTGATACAAATCGGCTCTGATGGCTGAGGTCAGTGTAACGTAAATAACACAGAAATCGAGTGCGGCGAGAGAATAAGGAGTTTTTGAAAAGCCAGCGGTTGCACAATGGAGATCTGCGCCGGGCTCGGGCTGAATGCTGAAACACATGGTTATTCATCTTCCACTAAATCTTTCTTAAATTTGAATTTGAAAAGAAACAGCAAAGACGACAGTATTAAAAAACATGACAAAAGAAACGAGGCGCAAGGACAACAGCTTGCAACAGCACACAGCCCAGACGTTTACAACTATTAGATCTTAAAGGACAAAACCCAGCACATAATCTCTCCAGCACTTCAAACATTTTCTCAATGTACTCTGACTAGGGATGCTTAACGATTAATCGCGATTAATCTATAGCAGAATAAAAGTTTTTGTTTACATCATATATGTGTGTGTGTGTGAACTGTGTATACTAACTTTTTATAGATAAATGCACACACATGTATGTATATATTTAAGAAATGTTTACATGTGTATATTGAAGAGTTTCGTTGCAAAACGAGATAACTCCGTTTTTATTTTTTTCAGAAATCTTATTTTTTGGTATCATAATTATTATACACAGTTCACACACACATATATTATGTAAACTAGGGATGCTTAACGATTAATCGCGATTAATCTATAGCAGAATAAAAGTTTTTTGTTTACATCATATATGTGTGTGTGAACTGTGTATACTAACTTTTTATAGATAAATGCACACACATGTTTGTATATATTTAAGAAATGTTTACATGTGTATATACATTTGTATATTTATGTATAATTAATATTATATATAAATACTTAATATATAAATAAAAATTTTTCCCTTAAAATTATACATGAATGTGTGCATATTTATATATACATATTTATTATACACAGCTTACACACATATATGATGTAAACAAAAAATCTTATTCTGCTATAGTTTAATCGCGATTAATCGTTAAGCATCCCTAATGTAAACAAAAATCTTATTCTGCTATAGATTAATCGCGATTAATCGTTATGCTTCCTAACTCTGACTTGGAGAGATGGGTCATGAATCATAATAGATGAGTTGTTCATTAGTGAAGTAGACCAGATTATCTGAATTTTTCTTGCATTTTAGCTAAAAATAACTTTACATGCTAAAACCAGAAAAGCTTTGTCTTCAAACCCACTTCCACTACAAAAAAAAGTAAACCAAGCGTTTTCAAATAAATATGTAGTTTTGTGAATCCATATATTAGACATCCTGGTGTGCAAGTATCTCCAAGTAAACATTTCCAGTCACCGCCGAATGACTGCCTCAGACAGTCAAGACGTCACCACTTTCATTCATCATAGAAAGTTCCTTCTTACATGAGAAGGAAACAAATGGGAATTAAAATCCAAGTCTGTTCCAAAAACAATTTATGGACAGGCCCTCTGAGAAAACAGAAAAATTCAGACGGTCTGCCGTTCGTTTGATGTGAACAAACGGAGGACATTTTTCATGAGTCAGTGAGTCATAAACTTGCCCTGCGCTCTGTGATAAAAGGATTACGGGAACTTACACCATCTCTGGTCTACATAAACCCCTCAAAGTGAGTAAGGACCACAGAATGTCCCTCAACCTGCTTATGAAAGTTTGACTGAAGAGTTTAAAGGGCCACACCATATGCTCAGAGCACAATGAATCACAAAGATTTTGGCTGGATATAAAAGTAAACTATTGCACTAAATATTCATTAGAGTAACTGCATGTTCACAAGAATTTCGGTAGATCACTACATTCACAAAACTGTATTTTACATTCACTAGAACTGAAAGAGGTACAGAAAATAACAGAACTATGCACCGATATATCGGCCTAAAATCAGCATTGGCAGAATTTTCCTACTATCGGCCGATTGTTTAAAAACAGCCGATGATCAGCGCAGATTACATCCGAATAACGAATCAGACAAACGAATCAGAATTCAAGGCATGTGATTATTGAAACAAGGAGGAAAAAAACAAAACTATCAGCATCGGTAGACATCATTTTAAATAAACAAATATTACTATCGGCACACAGATTTTGTATCTGTACAACCCTACTAGAGTATAGGTGTAGGATTGCATGCGTCATTTAAAAGGATCAAACTTGTCTCCTCTTACTTTTTAAGGACTGAATGTAAAGATACTTGATTGTTGAGAAATATTTTAAATAAGTCATTATATACTATGTAACATATCCAATAACGTTTTGAACTTTCTGAAAATCTAAAATCTTACAATTCAAGACTAGGTTTGATTTTAAATCAATATTATCTGCATATTTTCATATATTGAAGTACACAGCAAAATTACCAGTGTTAAATTAACACTGCTGGTGTTTACATGAGTAACACCAGACCTGGTGGTCCCCATATTAATACCAGGGGCCTCATGTATAAAACTGTGCGTAGGATCCTTACTAAAAGTCTGCGTACGCACAAAAGCCAAAAATGGCATACACCAAAAATTATGAAGACTTCTAAAACAAAGCAATGTTCCCTTTATAAAGCACAGATCACCTGCAAATGTCCTTACATGAATCATCGTAATATCCCACCCTGCAAGCCCATTCTCCCATCAAGTTTGTTTTTTTATAAATCACAACCTTTGCGTGTGAACTGGCATACGCACGTTTCCAGCATCATTTTGTCCGTACGCACGCTTTATACATAAGGCCCCAGCAGTGTTGATTTAACACTTGTGATTTTGGTGTGTATGTTTGCACCGGCACACAGTTTATTACGTTCCAGAAACTAAACAAATAGTTGTGAGTTAACTATTCAGAAATCAACCCAAGCCAAAATGTTTACAGCAATATGGGTAACTAAAGCTTGTACAAACAACACAGTGGTCACTGACACTAAAAAGGGTCTGTAAAACATATGCGAACTTTATTTAACCCAAAAATTTACATTTTGTTATTATTTACTCACCATCATGTTCTTACCAACCTGTATTAATTTCATTGTTCTGATCAATACAAAGGAAGATATTATGAGCAATGTTAGTAACCAAAACAATTTCCGAGCACCATTGACTTCCATAGTAGTATTTTACCTACTATGGCAGTCAATGGTGCTTCTGTTTCCTGCTTGAATACGAATACCTTCCTTTGTGTTTAGCAAAACAAAATATACAGGTTTGTAACAACATGTGGGTGAGCAAATTATGACAAAATTTCAATTTTTGGGTGAACTATTCCTTTAACAAATCATAAATATTCTCTTTAACAAACTCGAGTGAACTGAAGAGAAACCAGGACAAATAGTTAAGCAAAAGTTAAAGCGCACATTGTAAATCCTGGAGGATGTAGGTGATTAAGTGAGAAGCCCCCACAAATACCTCATGAATTTACTTTACATGTGAACTAATCCTCAGGGCTTGAATCACTATAGCAGCTCATTCAGACTTTATATTTTCCCAAACTCCCAAAAACGATAGATAGATGATAGATAGAAAAAAATTTTAAAGTAAGAAAACAAATAGGAGGGGCTGATCTACTGAGGAAGAGGGGGGATAAACAGATGACGAAAAGGTAGACATGGAGTAACATATGATAGACAAATAGGGACAGAGATCTACAGAGAGGGAGGGAAAGAGGGGTAAATTAAAATCTAGAGGGATCGATTGAGATTAAGAGTTAACGTTAATGCAATAGATAACTTGATATGGGGCTAGATTTACAGAAGAACCGATAGAGCGGTAAACACACAAATAGAGGTTTAGTAACGTTACATGCCGGAGGGAGCGCAGCTGGGCGCCAGGAACTCATCTACTATTGTTTTGCCCCAACTGCTCAATTTCAACTATCTGTGTTCATAAAGAAGTCTAAAGTAGACACGCCGCCAGCACGAGCTGAGCGACACGTGGAGTGCGCGCGCGGGACACCGGGTGTGTGAATATGAGAGAGAATTTCTCACCTGGAATAAGAAAGAGCTCCAGCTCTGCTCCATCATCGCGTCTCACTTACAGAAACAAAGCGCTCAACATGGCAGAGCGAGACTTCCGCTACCCCGCGGACCGCACCACGCGCAAGAAGGGGGAGGGCGCTAGCGGTCGGCGTAATTTACTGACTAAAACTCCGCTTAGTGGCATATAAGAAAAGTTTGTATACAAAATAACATAGCTTTGTTCGTTAAGTGATGCAGTTTATAAATAATACTGTTACGTGTATCGTTAAATCTCGAGTTTGTTTATTTTCAAAACACCCCTATTTGTCGTTTCGTGATTGCTAGACTCTCGGGACGCTCGAAAAACAGGAGTGAAGTTGATGAATAGCGTGGAACTGTCGCGAGACTCATCATGATTACTCTTGCTACACGAGACGAGACTTACTGCGGGATTTATTTGCGTGATTATGATTGAATATATAATATCTGCTTTAAAATGTACATTATTTATATCAGTACGAACAATTATATGTAATTACGTATCTGAATTGCAATCTCACGCGTCTGTTTGACGCTCAAACAAGCGTATTGCGGAATCCCAGCGAGAAAAAGCAACGCTGCATAGGATAGTTTTGCTCACGATTATCAGCTTAATATAAAGTTACTATTGGACACACGAGTTTTTGGTTAAAGTCTCAGAGACAGTGCCGACTACTTTAGAATCGTGGACTAAAATAACTAACTTAAAAAAAAAAACGATTTATGTCGGCAGGGTTCCCTCCCAGGAAGAGCGATTAAATAGTCTTGCTTGGATGATGTTTGGATCTAAAATGGGATTGTTGTTTCCTGACTACCAAATTGAACATTTAGTTACCTTAAGCAATATCACCATGTTTTCCTTTAGCATTGTTTTTTTTTTTATAACAGATTCAATGATTTAGAGTTTTTTTTCTTTTTACAGATCGTACAAGTTCTTCTGTTACAATCCATATACATACATGCAGTCTAAAAGCAATGTTCTTTTGTTCAAGACCTTTATCTCTCTATCTATCTTTCTCTCTGTTTGTGTATGTATAAACACACTCTCATATCCCATGTAGGCAGATAGGTAAAAGTAATGTGCTTTTCTTAAATGTGAAATGAATAGCATGAAACCCACATGGGCTATTCCAAGGCCCTAGTGTCAAAAAATGATGAAGACACTTTTGTCCAATTGTGTTACAGAATGAGTCTGTTGCCATTCTGCCCATCTTTTTAAACAGTTTATGTTTGTTTATTATGTTACCTTAAACAATGGCCTGCATTGTTTGCTGACTGAAAGCGAGATGTGGCATGTAGATTTATAATCTAATGTCTTAAAAGAACCCTAACCCTAACACGTAGGATTTTTAAAAAGATTTTTGCAAAACACGACAAACACAAGTTTGTTGTCCAGAAGAGGGCGCTATGCACTAGGAAATAACAAGGAACACAACAGAGCCCCCCCAAAATATGTTTAACAAATGTTTGGACTTTTATATTTGTTCTCAATTATTCAATGTGACTAATGAACATAATTCAGTTTCCTTACTCCTGTAATTGATTTTGAATATTTTATTAAAATAATTTAAGAATAATGCATTTTTTTTTAGTTTTATAAGCCTAGTTTTCATTTATAATGTCTGTTTTTATAAATGCAACCTTTTTTGCTGCTTTAGTTTAGTTATTATGTATTGGTTTGTGTTTTCTACCTAAATATTTTCTGTTTATTTTGTTGAGCTTGCAGAATAACATTTAGTTAAAAGCTGTTTTACCTATTTAAAAATACATTTAACGGACTTTGGCTAAAAGTATGTCAACAAAAAGTATTTCCTATTTCTCAAAGTCTTGCAAAGCGCGATGATCATATCCAGCAGGGGTCAGTGCGCGGGCGCGCTCGACTCACCCGATATGCGCGCCCCACAGCTCCAGAAGCGTTTCCATCGGACCGGTGCGGCAGTTCAGTGCGCATCGGACATCTCCACACTATGCCAACACTGTTTCAAGGGTAAGTTTATTTCTCTTTACCAGCAGTTGTTTTTATTTCATTGTATATGTAAACAGTCGGTCTGTCGCGTGAATGCGGAATAAAGAAGCTTACAGAAGCGCATTACACTCAGCAGAACATTCAAAGCCAAATGATGCCATGCATTTAAAAAAAGATCAAAGACATGATAAATGACAGATATGTACATATGGCCTATGTCATGCAGTATATGGGATTAAATATTATTGACATGTATTTGTACTTAGTTACTTAGAGATTTAAAATGAAGCTACGTCAGTTTTGCATGTAGTTTTAATATGAAGTGACACTCCAATGACAGATAAGGGTTTTACAGGTGAGGTCAACTGACTTTGCACCACAGATGTACAAATACAGTGTTAAATTCGCTTTCTGTTCCCAAAAGAGAGTTTTTATTTTTATTGAAAGAGGAAGACGCAATGCGTTTCGGAATTTGTTTTTGAGATGAGTTTCAGGAAGTGACTTTGTATTCGCTCCTGTTTAAATAATCAATAAAACGACTTAAGACAATCGCTGATAACAATGTTTTTATATAACAGTTGTGTCATTGTTGTATGAAATTTGATTATTGTTCTTAGAAACAGCTTTGCGACTGTCATATTTTGTATACCTGCCAGTAAATGTAAGAACAGCCAATGAGAGCGTGTGACGTCACGCAGGTGTCTTTCGTCACGTTTACGTTGATAGTATTTGTTTATTTAAAAATCGTTTAGTTAGCCAAACAAAACTCCCTCAGAATCACACAAAAACAAATATTAGGATGATTGTGTGATCGGCTTGATTTTGTTTTATTAGTAAAGCAGATGTTTATATGTGATGTTCAAAATATTTACAATAAAAATGATGGGTAATTTTTAACCCAGCGTTGGGTCAAAATAGGACGAACCGAGCCCATTGGGTTGTAATTTAACCTATGCTGGGTTGTTTGAACCCAAAATGCTTGGTTGTTTTAACCCATCACTTTTTTTGAGTGTATATAAAAACATGTCATGTACAAATAATTTGCATACATTGCAAAATTATAATTTATGCTTATGGTTATTAATATAAATATTTTATTATGTGTAGGTTATTAAATGTAACATTTTATTAAACCGTTTTTTTATTTATAGGTGGACTGGTGCTGGGAATGACTGAAAACCAGCATTGATCTGCATCTGTATGGTGTGATAACAACATCTGATTTGTGGATTCTTCATCTCGGCCAAACCATGTTCAACTTAAAAAAGACAAAAAAAGACAAAGACAAGGATGGAGCGAAAAAGGAGAAGAAGAAGGATAAGAAAGAACGGATGTCTCAGGATGAGCTGAAGAATTTAGAGGAAATGAGTGTGAGGAGAGGTTTCTTCAACCTACATCGTAGTAGTTCTAAACGGGAATCAAAAGGAAAGATGGAGATATCCAGCCCTATTCCAATCGTAGTAGTCAAAAGCGCAGAGCTCACCCTGACAGATGGTGACATTGGGAAGGTCAGTCTGGGTAACATGAGTGCCGCAAGTTCCACCAATGACATTAAGTTGGAGCAAGACAGCCAACCTTCATCCATCACAGAAAATGTGGCCAGGCTCGGAACCCCAACGAAGCAGAATTCCCAGGTCGGCCAAATCCTAAAGCGTCTTTCTTTCACCCAAAAGAGCAAAGACGCAAGTCCATCAGGATCTTCTGCACCGTCACCTCAAAACTCTGCCAATCCTTCACCTCGCGTTGAGGTTAAAGTATTTAATACACAGCTCTTAAATACGTACAACCCAACCCCTCCTACTAAAAAGATCCAGATCCCTGAGATAGTGGAGAAAACATTCCCAGCAGACCTTCGCTTGCCCGCTTTGGTGCCCCGACAGGTGCCCACACCCAGAGAGTTGGAGCTTCAACGGCGCAACACGGGCGATTTCGGCTTTTCTCTTCGCCGCACCACTGTGGTGGACCAGCAGCCCGATGGGTCGTTGTATCGAAGGGTGGTCCACTTTGCCGAGCCTGGCACTGGGAAAAAGGACCCCACTTTGGGGTTGGTGCCAGGTGACCGCCTCGTAGAGATCAATGGACAGAACGTGGAAAATAAAAACAGAGATGAGATTGTGGAGATGATCAGGCAGTCAGGAGAGACGGTACGTCTGAAGGTTCAACCGATCGTGGAGTTAAGTGAGCTAAGCCGCTGTTGGTTGAGGAACTCCAGAAGTCCGTACCGGGAAGTTTGTGAGGTGAGTGTGCATTGCATTAGCATTGCAAAAGGTTTTGGGTTTGATCCCATACATACTGATATGCAGATAACACTGGATGTGCAGAATGCATGTAACGTAATGAGTTTGTACCTAAAGCATGTGTCACACAACACAATGAAGTTGAAGCCATGTCGCGACCTTTACAGTTGACTATTGTTTGTTAGTCTGACTGAACAAACGCTCTAAGGTAACCAGATACAGTTTATGGGTACATTCTGCATGTTTTTGATTGGATCAGCAACTTTCAGGTGGAAGATCGGTTACAGCCTTGAGGTATTCTGTGAATTGAGTGCAATATATTGCGTTCATGTTGAAACTAAAAAGGCTGCTGTTGATGATGTCACCAGTGCAAAGTTTCACTGAGATGGCTTGAGGCTTGGATTGTACCCATAATGCATCTGCATCTGTGTAAAGTCCCTTTAGGGGAGATGGTAAAGCCTAAAGCTGAACTAAAGAGAGAACTTGAATCTCCTAGAATAGTAAAAATCTTTGTTGCACTGGTTGTAGACTACATCAGCTTTAAAACATCTGTTTTCTTTGCTATAATCCCTGGTTATAGTTTGACACATTTTGGTTTGCATACGGGCACAGCTGAGTGAACGTCCTTGTTCAGAATATAAGCAAGGATGTCCTAATGTGGGCATCGTACCTGTGTTGTAAAGCATTGATGGATCTTTTGATAAGTAAAATTGGAGCTGTTGAAGATCAGATGATTTGGTTTGATGACAGCTGTGTTTTTTCATGTAGTCATCTGTCGTCATGATTCCTATGATATTTCAGACTTCAGCTGACATGCAAATCATACAAAATGTATGAGACCAAGCATGTAGGAAGTCACGATGATTGTTATTAGAGATAATCTGATAAGGTTGCATAATGATTAATCGCGACTAGTCATTTGCAAAATAAAAGTTTTTGTTAATATGTAGCCTGCGTTTCCCCATGCTGCCATGCGCCCAAATTTATTCACGGTTCAAGTCTAGCATGGAAACCATGGCCCAAATTTTCGCCTGAAATAGGGAACCAATTTGAGAACGGGGAGGGGGCAGCAAAACGATGACGACGTCTATGCGACACACCGATTGGATATGAGCTACATACAAATGCATTTAATAGACATTCGTAGTGCCCAATAAACTGCTTTCGTAAACCACATCTCAAATATGAGGAAATTAACATGTGGTTCCCAGACCATGTCTCATTCTCTATGAGACTGGTCTGGTGTTAGCCAGGCTATCAAATATTTGTGTGTACTGTGTATAAAGATTATATAAATACACATGCATGTAGATACTTAAGAAGTATTTACAAGTTTAATATATATATATATATATATATATATATATATATATATATATATATATATATATATATATATATATATATATATATATATATATATATATATATATATATATATATATATAGGGATGCAGCGATACCGATACTGGTATCGGGTATCGGCCTCGATACCACATTTTCAAAAGTACTCGTACTCGTTAAAAGTCCCCCGATACCTGGAATCGATACCACGGTCTGAGAAATGTCTATGTTTGAGCGGCGTGTAAGGGGTTAATGCCTCTTGTCCAAAGAGGCAGAGTTTACAACAAACTGGAAAACTAGTCCATTGTTTTTTTGTTAAATTATATTACTTAAGCTGTTACCTGTAAATTTAAATCATGTTTTTTTATTAAGTACTCGGTATCGGTATCGGCAAGTACTGAAATGCAAGTACTCGTATTCCAAAAAAGTGGTATCGGTGCATCCCTATATATATATATATAATTTTTTTCTTAAAATTATTCATGCATTTTATTATATTAAACACAGTACACACACATATATGATGTAAACAAAAACTTTTATTCTGCAAACAATTAGTCACGATTAATCATTATGCAGCCCTATAATCTGAGCATATAATTAAAAATCAACTTTGTTATATTATCTTATAAAGTCATGAGGTTGTGTTCCATCTAATAAACATATAATTTATTAAACTTTGTATAAAGAAATCTACTATTAGGAAAATGAGGATAGGAATATAATTTAAGTAATATTTTTCTTAGCACTAATAAGTGAATTTGTTTAAACCAAATGTAATGTATGCTGATTTAAAGGGATAGTTTACCCAAAAATGAAAATTCTGTCATCATTTAGTCACTCTAATGTTGTTCTAAACCTATATGAGTTTTTTTTTATTTTGATGAACACAAAAGAAGATATTTTGATAATTGATGGTAAGCGCACAGTTGCCATTACCATTGACTTCCATAGTAGGAAAACAAATATTATGGAAGTATTGTGATAAATGATGAAGAAGGTGTTTTGTTAAATGATGGTAAGCACACCATTGACGGTACCCATTGAATTCCACTGACTTGTTTTTCCTACTATGGAAGTCAATGGTTACAAAAAGCTGTGTGCTTACAATCATTTATCAAATATTTTATTTTCATCCAAAAAATTAAATTCATACAGATTTAGAACAACATGACGATGAGAGAATGATGACTTTTCATTTTTGGGTGAACTATCCCTTTAATGATGTCCCAACAGGGTAATTTATTGAACTACAGTATAATGGTCTCAAATAGGTCAGGGTGATGTCTAAACCCAACATGTTAATCTCATCGAGCTCAGCATAAAACCACAACAACATTATGAAAAGTCACTGATGTTTGAAGAGGAGGTTTTGGTCAAGCCAATCAAATGAGTCACATGACCCCATGTGCTGGTCTGAGTCAGTGATCGCTCCAGCTAAACCTGTTGTAATAGTGGTTTGCCCATGTTTGAATGGGTGTGTGTGTATGTGTGTGGAGATCGGCCCTTTACATACTTTCTGCTAATAAATAACCAGAGAAAATTGTGTGTTTTATTTTAGAACGTCATCAACTATGTGGGACTGTCCATTAGTTTTCCTCAGTCTAAATCATATAGTTGCCTATAGGCAGAGGCATTTACGCACCCTAGATTTTCGCACATCGAAAAATGAGAACACTTCAGTCAGATGAGGAAATGAGAATCTGGGACGATAGTTTCTCATATTTTCTCTTAGTACCTGCTATGAAACACCAGTAATACACAATATTTGCTTTTCTGATATTGATGTGAAAAGTTGGGTCATCGGTCTCAGTTGATGATGTCATCAGGGTGGTAGATCTCCAAACAGACTCTCTAATGAACTGCAACTACCCAGTGTCTGGTGGTCAGGATTCCCACCAGGGTTTTGACTGCCCCACTTTAAACCATTCTCACTACAGAAAAAAACCATGACATATTTGGGATTGGCCTAGAAGCGGTTACTCTATATAAAGATTTAGTTTCTACAGAAATCTAGAGTATGCCACTGTGAAGAGCTGGATAGGTGTGCTGCTTGTATGGAAAAACACTGAGAATAAATGATTCCTGTCACTTGGGCGGTACACTTCCAAAAAGTACACCTTTACAGCTCATATTAGTACCACCAAGGAACATACAGCAATAGCACAAAATGTATACATATCTGTACCTAAATGGTACATATTAGGAACTTGTTAAATGGTACTCCCCGAGTGACAGCTTGGGATCATTTTTCTTATAGTGCATAATGCATTTCTCAGGGGTCTTAAAGGGGACATTTCAAAAGACTTTTTTAAGATGTTAAATACATCTTTGAAGTGTCCCCAGAGTACATATGTGAAGTTCTAGCTCAAATACCATATAGATCATTTATTATCACTTTGTAGAAGTGTGCAAAATTGTGCCATTTTTGGGTGTCCTTCAAAATGCAAATGCGCTGATCTTTGCACTTAATGGCAGTGCAGTGGTTGGATAGTGCAGATTACGAGGCTGTATTACCCCTTTCTGACATCACAAGGGGAGCCAAATTTCAATAACCTATTTTTTCACATGCTCGCAGAAAATGGTTTACCAAAACTAAGTTACTGGGTTGATCTTTTTCACATGTTCTAGGTTGACAGAAGCACTTTGGATCCAATTATAGATGGATTTCAGTCATGTGACCTTTTACGTCATGCCGCCATCTTGAGGACCTACCGAGTACCAGTAGGCTATTGACAAGCATTGGCTACCTTGCTACGATTTACGGATTTCTTATCTTTTACTGTCTATGATTCTTACGGATACAGTAAAGGGCTACAAAAGACAACATGTCGCATCTCGACTGTCATGAAAATAAACGCTACTTTAAAAAAATATATGTTGGTTAGGGTGTGATGCCTACTCGATCCCTGATGCGTTTTTACAGCCGCTGTCCGCTGCTACCGAGCTACCACTATTTTACAACATAAGAAGGCGCGACACAACATAAAACTTTGCTCGAAGTATCACCTGGATCTCTACACATGAACGCGAGCATTGAGAACATTGTTTGTGTACACGGAGTATACTAAAAATAAAGGTTTTTTACAACTGACTTTGGCTGTTATGGTGTTCGCTAGTCATCTCTGCCAGACGTAAATAATCGATTTCCGAATGCGAATGAATGAATCTCATATGAGGCTCCTTTTTCAACTAGAAGGTCAATATTGTTTTTCACTTGCGACAAAACAACGAATTATCCGTGCATTTATGTGGAACTATGCTTTAGGAGATATCAATCTTTACTCTCCTCCCTCTTTACGTCGCAATTGGAGATCGATACATCTGACTGGGAAGAAGGCGGCGAGCGGACGCCAAATCATCCAAAGTCAGTTTTTCAAAACCTTCTTTTTAGTTAACTCTGTGTACACGAACAATGTTTTCAATGCTCGAGTTCACGTGTAGAGACACAGGCGATATTTCGAGCAAAATATCATGTTGTGTTGAGCCTTCTTAGTGTTGTTAAAATAGCGATATTGATGCTCACAGCATATTGAAGGCATAGCTTCTAGTTTTTTTGCGACCACTTCAGCTCCTCAAAATGGCGGAAGACAAGTGAGTGACGTCAGCTGATATTCATGTATAGCACTTAAACATGGAAAAAGTCAGATTTTAATGGAATGTCTCCTTTAAGAATTTCAAAATATTGCGGACGTAAAACAGGACTCCATCCTGATTGCAAAACTGATTCCTGTGGGCCATGTTTATTTACAGGGAAATGAAAATAATGTTTTGTAATGTCTATTTATAGCTTTTGTCTGCTATGATAATGTAATGCCTGCAGTGTTTTTATTTGGGGGCAATGCTTTGGCAACTAAAGTGTAATTAAAATAATTAATTGGCAAATATAAATATATTAAATCTTAATTAAATATGAAAAAAATAAACATTGACTGGTCTGATAGTCCTTGTTGTACACAGAAATCAATGCTATATTGTTCAGGGATATCATCTGCTATGTCATCATAGAAAGTGGCTTTGTGCCAATAGTATGTCAATATGTCATCTATGAGCTATGAATGTGACATGAACTGCTTGTGATTTTTTGTAACAGGCTTGAATGATCGTACTGATAGTTACCAGAAAGACGGGTTTCAGCTGCATTTTGAGGATTACAAAGCTTAAGAAAGACACTATATCACTGTCACACCTGTTCCGGTCCTCTTAACTGAAAGATTGGTTTCTGGCTTTATAAATGTGTATGCTTTTATCAGCTTTTTGTTCATTGATAGTTAAATCTGTCGAGAAATATGATGCCTTTGATGCCTTAAATATACAAAATGAGCACAATTTAAAAGGGCCATAACATTTTTGGAACGATTCAGTGCACATATGCTGGAACATTCAAAACACAAAGCTCGCTAATCTTCAAAACCACCCATGTTTATATTTCAACACCTATTCAGTATTCATCAACATGACCCGCCCTGATGAACGACTGTGTGCTATAGGCTCAAAAGTCCACCCTGAAAATCTAAAGTCGTTGAAACTTTCAACTTGAAAGTCCAGATTCAAAATCAAATTGAACCTTGTAAATAAGCAGAAAGTTGTAGGAATTTGCAAACAATGTCAAACGAAGAAACATTATGATATAAAATGAAATGAAATATGTAAGGGTCGCTAATCAAATAAGCAAATTTGTGCAGTGACGTCTTTTTCTAAAATGTCAGATTTCATTGCATTCATTTCATGGAAGTACACAGGATGTTCTTTGGAACGTTGTCAGATCATGCTGTGATAACATGGATCACCAGGTTTTGTACATATTTTTGGAGACCATGCCAGCTTGAGTGCATGCTGATCTTATGGTTTGTAATGCAATTGTGTTAAATTAGAAAAGATGTTTGCTTTTGTTTGTTATAGTAATGTTGTTTGGTATTATAATAATGTGAAAGCTGCAATTCGTAACTTTTGCTTCTCTATTTGAAACTTTGCATAAGATTGAAATTTACTTTACGTACTTAAAGGAATAGTTCACCCAAAAATAAAAATTACCCCATGATTCACTCATCCTCAATGTATATGATTATCTTATTTCAGACAATCACAGTTACGCCCCATTCAGACAGCCAGCGACCAGTAGCAACGCGATCTCATTCATTTAAATGGAAACCGGGCGACTTCCGGTGACACAAGCGAAAGTGACCGTTGGCGACCGTATGGGCGTGTCCAGCGACGCGAGAAATTTAAGAGAAGTTGAACTTTATGCAAATGTCGAGCGAATTTCGGGAGCGACTACCAATGAGAACGAAGCAGTGGAGTTCACGTCATCCTTCTCTCGGCAGTTACTGGTGTGGATGGTACTCATTTGTTTATGACAAGCAGATTTAGAAACGCCTCATTGAAAGAGACGGGCGACACACAGCGATAACGTCGCCGGCTGTCTGAACGAGGGGTTAGAGTTATACTAGAAAATGTTCTTAAATGGCAGTAAATGGTGCTTCTGATTTGAATTCCAGGGTATGACGTAGCGTACGAGCTTACTGTGCCTTCACATGAAGCCACATATGTCAGCACTTTACTACTAAGCACGTCACTCGCAAGTAAGCTTGAAAAGAGGCAAACAAACATTACACGTTAATTGTTTATTGGAGCAACGACAGTTGGTAGAAAAGCTTTTTAGAAGCAATAAAATAGTCCAGATTCGGTTGCTAACAGGAGTTAACTTACAGGCTGTGAGTCCGAAGCGGGAGGAATTACGATAATGTCGGTCTTGTCTACATCACCAATTCCAGGAAGTAAACTGTTGCCTACAATCCGTGTGTTTGTTGTAGTCCAAAATAAAAGATTTACGTTGGAGACGATGACGTCATCGTTTACTTTGGGGTATATACCTTTTGCATACCATAAACATGTACTAACACACACTTTGCAGGCTTCACACCAGACGCGGTGGAGGCGGCAAGCACAAGTGATTTACATGTTAAGTCAATGCAAAGATGCGATTAGACATCCTGCGGCGCGGTACACGCAGCGTGAATGGCGCTGAACGTGCAAAAGGCGCGTTTCCCCGCGAATTGAGAGTTGCCGCGGGAGTTTAAAAATCTAAACTTCTGCGGATTTCCGGCTGTGTTAACCAATCAGGACCTTGCTGTAGTAGTGACGTGTTTACAGGAAGCGAGCAGAGACTTTCAGCAAGTAAACTCAAATGTTCAAGTGTCCAACTACTCGCGAATAGCGGGTTTTTGCCGCCTCTACCGCAGTTGGTGTGAATGCATTATAACTTTAAATTAAACAAAGAAATACAACTTTGAGGGAGCGTTTTGTGAAGCTTTTCCCTGTCATGAATCTGTAAATCATTGCGCCATCTCACTGTCCTGCTGCTCTATACTGCGCTCCACTTCATGCACTTGCGTCCACTGCCCAACATACAGTACAACATACAGTATGTGCTTGCATAAGCATCGTCTTAAGTTTTTTTAAGGCGGAGTAATGAATAGTGTATTTGCATTTTGCGCGAGAGTAGAAGATCGGATTAATATTTGTTTTGCCAAGACGCATTTATGTGGCCGAATGTAAATGGAAGAGTTTTAACAAATCAGATGAAACACGTGAAGTTCCAGTTTTAAAAAGGCCCTTAAAGCGGAAATCGCAGGTAATTTATGTCCATTTGGCATTTTACATGAGAATATTTTTTTTTGCACGATTTCGATTATTAAATTGATATTGTGTTCAAGCGGAATTTTCGTAACAGTCTTCGATGGACTCAATTAACCAGAATGCACTGCGCGAAACTGAGTCATAAGCTCTACCCACTAACCAATGCAGCCTTCAGGTTTGTTCGACTTTATGCAGCACCGCAAGAACCGACAGCTGGGTGACTGAGCAAGGTTCCGCAAGAGCGATTTAAAAGCAAACTCCTCTGTATGATTTCGTGAATCGCTCTTGCGGTACTTTGACGTCATCTGGCTATTGATTCTTGCGGCGCCGCATTAGGTTGAACAACCCTAATAACTTCTTTTACCGCTCAACCTGCTCTCAAATCAACTCGACTCAACTCGAAAGAGTAACTCCGCTTTTGCCGTCTCTGAAGTAGGGATGCACCGAATCCAGATTTTTTAGGTTCGGCCGAATCCGAAACCGAATACCGAATTCAATTTTAGGGTGAATCATCCCTTTAACTTTACGTTGAAAAACAACTGACACTTCCTTATATTACTATATGCTTATCGTAGTGAATCGTGGTAAGGTATGGAGACCGTTTTAAACACCAATTGTTTATGTACTTGCTCAATAACTATTGTTGTTTGATTTTGCAGCTTTAACAAAACTGATTCATGTAATAAATATAAATAAAATGCTGGGCCACTTTAAATGTGAGGGTTCTGTTTATAACATCATGCATCTTGAGAACTACAAAACATTTCGCAAACCAATTTATAAACAGTTAATCATAGTCTTTACCCAGCATGTCTCTTCTTGGACTTTCTTAATAAACCCCACAGTATTCTGCACTTTTTTTGTACTCAACGACTCTCTTTTGTCCCGTCTGAGAGGGTTTGGCAGCCTGCAGACTATGAACTGCTCTGAAACAATCCGCCAGTGAATGGCTTCATTAACTAGTGTTAGATTAGATTAGATTATGTAATGGATTAAGTTGGCTGCACATCATTTACTGAATACAGGAAGTGTCTGTCTGCTGTCATCAATGTCCGGCTGCCCTTTATTTTCTCTCGTACATATCTTATATCTCTTTATATATCGGTCTGTTTTGGCTGTCAGTTTCCCACTGAGAGGTCCGGCTGTGAAAGTCTAACATTGGCCGGTGGACAGACATGGTCATCCACAGGAGCTCAGGAAGTGCCGTCTGTCTGGGCCAAAGGCTGACAATCAGCCTGGTTTGGATCTGGTTTGGCTGCCCGACTGTGCGAAGCTTCTCTGTGTTAAGCAGTTTTTGAACTTTTTGGCAAAACAGTTTGTAGCTCTGCCAGGTTACCAATACATTAAATGTGACTCGGGAGCAACTTGTTAGCTATTTAATTTGATCCTAAACGCATGTCTGCCAATAAGATGCTCAGGAACTGATAATGCACTTTTCGCATGAGATACTGTATTGGGCTTCTTACATAACACGTACCTTTTCAAGTCACTTTTTTCCCAAAATGCAAATGTTATGAAAATCACTGTACTGAAAGAAACAGCAAGACCAGACATGCTGCTATTATCTGTCCAAAGGACGACACCCTCCGGATGTTTTTCATTGAGAGAAACATCTGTTTTTTTCGCATCTTTGTGCAATACTGTACAAGCAGGTGTTTAAATTAGTCTGTAGTTTTCAAAGGAATGCATGCCTTTTGTTGTACTGTTGACACCCGGGCCAGACTCACTGTAAGAATTGATGAAGTGTGGGTTTATTACCCTGTGTGCATGTACACAAGATAGACTATGACAGTTTGACCCCAGGCCTCTTGAGCACCTGACATGCCGTTTATTAGATTGAATTTTATAAATGTGTCATATGGGAAAATGCCTTTTTTTAAAGGGACACTCCACTTTTTTTGAAAATATGCTCATTTTCCAGCTCCCCTAGAGTTAAACATTTGATTTTTACCATTTTGGAATCCATTCAGCTGATCTACGGGTCTGGCGGTACCGCTTTTAGCATAGCTTAGCATAGTCTATTGAATCTGATTAGACCATTAGCATCACGCTAAAAAATAACCAGTTTCGATATTTTTCCTATTTCAAACTAGGCTATTCTGTAGTTACATCAAGACAAGTTTTCAATAGGAAAAATATTGAAACTTTGGTTATTTTTGAGCGCGATGCTAATGGACTAATCAGATTCAGTGAATTATGCTAAGCTATGCTAAAAGTGGTAGCGCCAGACCTGGCGATCAGCTAAATGGATTCCAAAACGGTAAAAATCAAATGTTTAACTCTAGGGGAGCTGGAAAATTAGCATATTTTCAAAAAAAGTGGAGTATCCCTTTAAAGCAAACATTGGATTAGCAAGAACAGCTAATAATAGGGTCATCCAGGCTTTAAGAGAGGGAGGGGCTACAATTCATTCCCATAGTGACGGATGGAACTCTAGGCGGGGCTTGAGAATTGTTTAGACCTCCCATTGTGTGAAATTGTGTACTTGTTTGGAGACTCTCCTCTACTTCATACTTTATCATTCGGGTGATGTACAGTGGTGTGCATCTGAATGTGTAAGTGCACGTGTGATGTATCACATTTGTGACCCTGGACCACAAAACCAGTCATTAGGGTCAATTTTTTGAAATTGAGTAATAAATATTCAATAATTAATAAATAATTAGGATATTTTTTTAGGATAGTTTTGTTAGGATATGACCATATTTGGCCAAGATACAACTATTTGAGAATATGGAATCCGAGGGTGCAAAAAATCTAAATATTGAGATAATCGCCTTTAAAGTTGTCCAAATTGTATTGTTGCACTCTAAAAACCGTTGGGTTATTTGTTTTACCCAATAGGTGGGTTAAACGTATTGGGTTGTTCTGTTGGGTTATTCCTAGCTTGTATTGGGTTATTTCCATAACAACCCAGAGAGTTGGGTTAAAATCGGGCTCACGTCACGCATTTTGAATTTCAACGGTTGACCGGTGCCACTGCTGAGTGCGGACAGACACGAGAGGTACGTTTTAAAATATATATCTCTGTGTAATGTTTTATTTTGCTACAAAGTGTCTTTAAGCTCTAACACACAGTAAACTATCAGTCACGTTTAAATAAGTGTACAAAAACGCTGTTGTCTAGTTTTTGTCCGTTACACCTGTTCCATTCATTAACTGTTATCGATGCCAAACGCGTTTTTAAGCAATCATAAACGTAGAGAGACATTGCAATTTATTTTAATACTAAACAGCACCAACAGCATGAGCCCTTACGAAAATGAATCATTTCTTTGTTTAGTAGTATAACGTTAGTTTCATGGCGTATTGATTGTCATATTGCTTTAACCATGCTTTCTGTAACAGACAATGTTGTTTTGTTTAAAGTGTAGTAAAAACCGTTTTTTAACTTTTGTAAGGGATGCAACCGGCTGTTTTTTGCTCCAAATATTTTTTTAGCCGGTCTGTGTTATAGACACAGAGCTGTAATATAAATGTGATTCTGAATGTAAATGTCTTAAGAAATGACTCGATGGCATTTTATTGTCGTCTTACTTCAGTATAATCCCTGATAAAGCGCTGCACGTCTACTACTGTATACTGTAACCCCGGTAACGGTTGAATTTGCAATTCAGCGCCATCTACTGTCAAAGTAGAGTATTTATTCAGCGTGCCAGATGTGTTTGCTTTGAGATTTAATTAATTATTCTTTTCTTTAAATGTAGACATTCTTTGAGATGTTGCATTAAAAACCTTACAAAATGGCCAGCAAGATGGTTCAGCCTTCCTACAGTACCAAGAGGCAAAGCAAACATTTATTAATTTGCAACCTGTAAGTATAATTTATGACACTTGTTTTTTTTAACCTGTTTATGTGTGCATATTTACATTGTGAAAATTCTGTCTTCAGGTCAGAAAACAAACATAATTCAATATTTGGAGGAGGAGGTATGACGAAGACCCCATGTCCTCCTATGGGATGAATTCGACTAATCACAAGCCTTTGTTATCGTGGGGAGGCATGCATGGCCCAGGAGCAAGACCAGCAGTTGACACATGCTTTAATTTTTTTTTTTTTACATTTTATACAGAGTATCCCAAGCCTTTCACTACTGTTAAGTAGTTTCTGTAACACACAATACATTTTGTACCATGTGATGTTTCCTGAACACACTGTCACCTGCTTAAAGGGACAGTTCCCCCAAAAATGAAAATTGTCATAATTTTCTTCCTCTCCTGTCATTACAAACCTGTACACATTTTTTTGTTCTGATGACCACAAAGGAAGATATTTTGAGTAATGTTTGAAACCAAACAGATCATGAGCCCCATTGACTGTCATAGTAGGAAAAAAGAATACTATGAAAATGAATGGGGCTCATGATCGGTTTTATTTTTTAAACATTCTTTGAAATATACCTTTGTGGTTATCAAAGTAAAGACTTATATACAGGTTTATAACAACATGAGAGGGAGAAAATGATGACAAAATGTGTGAACTATGCTTTTAAGCAGTTTTTAGTTGGATAAGATTGAGTAGATTTGTTTTGTTCTTATGTTTTTGTTTATTTATGTATGTATATATGTATGTATGTGTGTATGTATTTATGCTTCTATACATGTCTGTATTTATACATTTAAATGCAGGTGCAAATGACTAAATGAAATTAAAGCATTATAAATGTATTTGTAAGTTTTGAATTATTTATTTATAAAGCAAATAATAGTAATAAATAATAATAATAATAATAATAATAATGGGGTTAAAACAGCATTGCAAAAATAACCCAACAAATTGGTTATTTCATAACCCAACTAATTGGGTAAAACTTTCTACCCAATGCATTGGGTTAAAATAACCCAACAATGGGTCGGTGCTATAGTAACCCACCATTGGGTTATTTATTGGGTTATTTTTAACCCAACTGTTTTTAGTGAGTGGCTTTTGCTACAAAATATATCTGTGCGACTTTCCGATAATTCATAACATAATTCATAAAAATCCCGATAATTTACTCACCCCCATGTCATCCATGATGTTTATGTCTTTCTTTGTTTGGTCGAGAAGAAATTATGTTTTTTTAGAAAAACATTCCAGGATTTTTTTTCCATATAGTGGACTTTAGTGGACCTCAGCAGTTTCAGTTTCAATGCAGCTTTAAAGTGTAATAAAAGTCATAAAAGTGTCTGCCAAATGCACAAATTGACAGTGTAATTGTGTTTATTTGTATAAATCTCAATTCCAAGGTATGCTGGGTGGTTTTTAGGTTGTTGGTAGGACATATTTGGTGGTTCCTTATTGGCCTGGTTCAGTAGAGGTATCTCTGTTATATTCTGATCTCTAGGTCTCTTTAACACTCATATCTGTTTGTTTTTATTGCACTGATAAATCTGATCACTTAGAAAAGTAAACCTCTCATCTAAAGTGCATATTAATGATCATTAATCTACAATTGATGATGAGTAAATATTACTTGCTCTATTATAAGTCATAATAATAGAGATGCTTGTGGTTTACCACCGCAAACATTACTAATTGAGCTAGGGCTAGGCCAACAAAACTACATTTATGATGAGTGGTGCACAAACCCTCTGGTGGATTTGAGAGGAACAGATGATTTGTTTTATTCAGATGTTTGGCTGCCCTCTTGTGGAGGAATATGTACTTCATCTTTTGAGTCAATTGCATTCAAAACTAAAATCCAGTTTAGGTCTAAGATCCTCACTATCATTGAAAAGACACAACCCGTGTGTATTTCGGGTGGGGGCGCACTTGGTGCATTTATTGGTTATTTATAGCATGGGTGTCCTGCAGCAGCTGTCACCCCCTCCTATCTGCTTTGGTGCTCAACTTTGTAGTAGTGGTTTGCCTCGTGTTGTTTTTGACCCAAGAGGTTTACCCATGGATGTCTTCCTGACCACCTGCTTCACCTAACAAAAGGGGGATCCAACGTGTTCACTTTGGGGTTTGACAGGTATTGGTACAGGTTTGAAGCCTGCGGGACAGACGTTTGTGTGCTGGTTACTTCACAGTAAGGCCTCTTTACAGTCGCTCTATTTATAGTAAATGTTCTGGCTCACCACGAAAGCAACAGTCTGCACTTTTTCTTTTTTTGACTGGATGTCTTAACATCAAACTTTGCTTTGCCAGCATTGTTTTTGTTTTTAGTTCTTATGAAGCTCGTTTCGTATCATTCATTTCGATTGTCGTTTTAGAGCTCTGTTTGTTGTTGGCTCGTGGCAGGTTGTTTCTTGTCTTCTTCACGTCTCCAAACTTCAAAAAAGTTCAGATCAGATTGCTAAAAGTATAAAGGCAAAAAAGTAATGTAAAGGATGACAAAGTTTAAATTTTTGGGGTAAACTATTCCTCTAAATCAGAATCTGTGAATCATTTAATGTAAAACTGCCTTTAGAGAGATTTTGGCAGATGGTATGAATGCTAAGTCACATGTAAGCCTCACCAAAGCAACAAAATATTAGCACTGGATGGTTGGCTGGTTGTCATCTTGTTTTGACCAACATACTTTGGGTGTCATGATGCTTTTGTTTCACTGGCTATGTTTACATGCACAAAATTTTGTCAATCCGACTGAATTGAATCTGATTGCAGGTTACGACAGTACAGTTTACATGTACCTTAAACATTGCAATCTGATTAAAATGTTTGTTTATGGGTCAGTGACAAAAAACGGTTAGGCAAAATGGGAAATTCAAAAATCTTAAAAAAAAAAAACTTGTGTAAAAGCACGCATTAGGTTTATTTCAATGTGCATAGTGTATTTATGTTAATTTTATGCAATAAACCATTTTTTGAAAGTTAAGACTGAATGGACCTGAAAATGTCAAATGGTGTAACCGGCAATTGCGCCAAAGAATGAGAAATATTAAATATTTTATCCTCCTTGATGGCACGTAAGCATATCATAAAAAGACATATTTATTAGTTATTTCTAAATGTAAATTTTAATGCATTTTTGTAATATTTGTCCGGACATATGCTGAAAACAGCTCTCTTTTTTTAAATAATCTTTGACCATTGATGTAAAAATGTATGTAAAAAAATCATTAATTACACTAAACTAGATGATTATATTTTATTCTACATTTTTTTTATGAATATATTTATATTTTCATTTAAAAAAAATACTAGTAGTTACACCAACGGACACAGAACGGTTACACCACATTGACATTTTTGCATTTTCCCCTAAATATCCTCCTTGATGGCATGTAAGCATATCATAAAAAACACATTTTATTAGTTATTTCTACATTTAAATTTTAATGCATTTTTGTAATATTTGTCCTGACATATGCTGAAAACAGCTCAGTTTTTTTTTATAATCTTTGACCGTTTTTGTTAAAATGTATGTAAAAAATCATTAATTACACTAAACTAGACGATTATATTTTATTCTACATTTTTTATGAATATTATATTTTCCTTTAAAAAAATACTAGTTACACCAATTGACACAAACCGGTTACAACACATTAACATTTTTGCAATTATTCCCCAAATATTCTTTCTAAATGAAATAAAACCAGAAAAAAAAGAGAATGTGTGCAAGTAATCTGCAAATTTTTTTGAAATTTTAACCAGTTAAATTTAATTAAACCATACAGACACAAAATAATTAACGTCACTTCATTGACCCTTACATGTACATTCTATATAATCTGAACCAAACATCTGCGCAAGCGTACAGAAAGGGTTGCCAGATTTGCGTATCTAAACCAGCCTAATGGACATTCAAAATTACCCCAAAAGCATCCCAGTGACTATTCACAGCTTAAATAGCAATAAATAATAAACAAAATCTTTTTATTTTTAACACGCAGAAAAAAATTAACTCCCTGAGAAAAGTAGCCCAAATCTGAAGTTCGCAAAAAAGCAGAGAACTTGGCAACCTAGCGCACAGCATCTCTCGTCGAGTTCATGCTTTATCTCTGGATATAAATGTACAAAGTGCTTTTAAGAAGTTTTCAGATATAGGCAAAGAGACATGAACGCTGCAGAATGTACAGCGCGTGTCCCATTTATCTTGATAATGCGTGTTGCCATTGCCTTGCTATTGCATGTTTCTTTGAATCATGTGATACGTAAATAAGAGGTAAATATAAGACGTTAATTGAAGCACAATTCTTCTGCGCATGTGCACAATGTATTTAGGGTCCGATTGAGAAAAAATTATGATTCACGCGTTTACATGAGTACTTTTCTCCTGCTAATCGGATCACAGATCAGAGTACACCACCCCTTGTAATACAATCGAAATTTGCATCCGATCGACTTCAATCGTATTGATTAAGGTGTTTACATGATTCGATTGAGCCATGAATATGATTACAAACAGATTATTTGGTTGCATGTAAACACACCTACTGTGACTCCATCAAATAAATTTGATCTTCATCCCTCTTCGCTTTCTTGTAGCAACTCGCGCACCTGTTTACCACAGAGTCCTTGTTCTCCCGAACCTCAGTTGCAAAGACCAGCTGATCTCTCTTGCCTTTCCACTCCTTTCTCCTTCCCCCTCATCTTCTCTTCTATTCCCCTCTCTGCTCCTTTCTTTTTTGTCTTCTGTCTTTTGTTTACATCTCTTCTCTCTTCACCTATAGGTTCTACCTGCTGAGCAGTTTGTTTCTCAATGGCATTCTCATCTCGTTTTACATTTTGGGAGAAAAAGGAAAGTACAAATTATGAATATTAAGTATTTTCTTCATGAGACTTTTTTTATTTGAAAAGCTAATGGGCTAGAAGCCACAGATGTCAAATGTTGATGGGGTGCGTAAAGCTAAGAGACATAAAACATTTGATCTCATGAGTCCTTTAAAATTTGTATTGGTTTGTTTACATTAAACATTTACCTTTATTTAATGGCAGGGTAAGATACATGGAGAGTATTTTCCTGGGTCAAAGGTCACATCCTATATAATCTCCCAGGTCATAGGATCTGATTTTTAACTGCATTTGCCCCTCTTACAGGTGAAAGTTAAAAATGGCAAAGCTCCAGTGTAAGTGTTATAAGAGCAGTGTCTGTTACTCGGATTTCAGATGGGTGTCTGATCTGAGATCAGATGAGATTGGGTGTCCCAGCAGTCAGGAGAGTTTGTTATTGTGGTATGTGGTTTCAAATTTAAACACATATTTCGTGTTTACTTAGCATATATCACGATAATGATGGGGTTAGCTGAGAAATATGTGTTTGTATTGTTATATTTTATAGTACAGTACCTTTGTAATTATGGTGTGAAGGGAATTGTTAAGAAGATTCGTTATTTTTTGAAAAGCATTAATGATGCATAGTTGCTGCATATTTAGACAAACAGGAAGTGCGCCGAACAAAAAAATGCTTACAAATAAACTACGATGTTAAGCATACTAAACAGTAAAGGTGAGACTTGTGCACTTGGCTGTAGTGCTGATTTACTCTAGTAGGTGGGGCCTGGTGACATCACACTCTGCCCTCTTCCTCCTCCAATCACAGCTGTAGTGGGAAGGGCAGCCGAGCAAGGAAAAGAGAGGAAAAGACCATGAGAAAGATGCTGAGCCGAAGATGTTTGTGTGTAGGTGTGTGAAGCAAACGTGTGCAAGGTTTGCAAGTCATCATGGATATGCCGGGCAGAAGGCTTGTCCGCCATGCTCAAAGCATGCGGGATGCTGTGAACGGCTGGAGAAGCACCAGTATCATTACCTTCAGGATAGACATGAAGGTGTGTCTCATGCTAATTTTTTTTTTTTTTTGCAGTACCTGGCTTAGACCATATTTGCTAAGCAAACGGTCCTTTTAATGCATTAGGGTGCGTTGCAGAATAATCTAACTTGCCTTGAGGAATGTGAAATATCCTAGTTTCTAGATTGTGCAGTGTGTGATAGAAAGAGTAAGAGTGAGTTCAAGGCTCATGTGGTTGCTCTTGCAGAGTTGTGTTGTAGGGATTTGAGCCAGCAGTTCACTGCATTGACCTTAATTACTGTGTTTGTCTGTTGTGTTAAGCTGCCTGAATGATCTGAGGAAAGAGCTTCAGGGTACCTGATCACGTAGAAGAAAATACGACTTGAAAAGTTAAATTTCACTATTCAGTAATTAGAAATACTGCTGGGATGGAGAGAGTCAATAACGGTCTGATATTCAGAATGGCACCCATTGGAAATCTGTCATCTTTTGGGAAGTTCAGGAAGCAAGACAAGACAGACAGAAAAAGTCTAGATTCTCAGGGTACTCTGGATAATGAGGGACGAGTGCTTTAGTACAATGCCAACTAGGGATGCATAACGATTAATCGCGATTAATCTATAGCAGAATAAAAGTTTTTGTTTACATCATATGTGTGTGTGAACTGTGTATAATAACTTTGTATAGATAAATGCACACACATGCATGTATATATTTAAGAAATGTTTACGTGTGTATAGGGATGCATAACGATTAATCGCAATTAATCTATAGCAGAATAAAAGTTTTTGTTAACATATGTGTGTGAACTGTGTATAATAACTTTGTATAGATAAATACACACACATGCATGTATATATTTAAGAATAAGTGTATATTTATTTATAATTTATATAAATATTTAATATATAAATATATATATTTCTTAAAATTATATATGCATGTGTTCATATTTATATATAAATAATTATTAAACGCAGTTTACACACATATATGATGTAAACAAAAACTTTTATTCTGTTATAGATTAATCGCGATTAATCGTTATGCAACCCTAATACATTTGTATATTTATGTATAATTTATATTATATATAAATACTTAATATATAAATATATATTCTTTCTTAAAATGATACATGCATGTATGCATATTTATATATAGATAATTATTATACACAGTTTACACACATATATGATGTAAACAAAAACTTTTATTCTGCTATAGATTAATCGCGATTAATCGTTATGCATCCCTAATACATTTGTATATTTATGTATAATTTATATTATATATAAATATAAATTCTTAATATATAAATATATATTATTTCTTAAAATTATACATGCATGTATGCATATGTATATATACATAATTATTATTCACAGTTCACACACATATATGATTTAAACAAAAACTGTTATTCTGCTATAGATTAATCGCGATTAATCATTATGCATCCCTAAATTGCCAACAAGATATACCAAAATCATTGAAACATAATATTTTTGTGCATACCCCAATATGCATAAAGCTATGGTTTGCAATAACCGTATAATTTCAATATTTCAAAAAGTTGCATAGTCAAAAGTTTTTGCATAGTGG
Organism: Paramisgurnus dabryanus; assembly: GCF_030506205.2. NCBI lineage: Eukaryota > Metazoa > Chordata > Actinopteri > Cypriniformes > Cobitidae > Paramisgurnus > Paramisgurnus dabryanus. The sequence continues at coordinate 7,610,226 of NC_133346.1, forward strand.
AGTTTTTTCTTAATTTTTTTTTCTTCTATTTCGTGAAGTCATTTATAGTACTATCATTTACAGTAGTAATTACAGTAGTGTCTTATTTGACCTCTGCCCATGTATTTTGGATTCTACGAACAGGACAGCACGACTCAGTCTGAGACCGCAATAAGTGGTGCATCCGAATCCCAAAGAGGTCAAGAGCCTTCAACAGCGCTAAACCGACAGCGTTCACCGATTGTAGACCAGAAAAGCAGCGGCCCCACAAATGGGCGCAGTGGCAATTTTGAGTCTGACCCGTTTGCGAGGAGAGTGGTAAATGCGGTGCAGAGGGTCGCGCAGAAGACAGAGGAAAAACCTTCAGCAGCCACTTCGGTTCCCAAAACTAGCCGCACCATTCGAGCCGGTAGCAAGGAAGATGGAGATGATATCTCCTTTGGGCTGACCAGCTTAATGGGTCGAGCGAGGTCTAAAGAACATCGCTCTCGTTCGAGGGCCGCTGAACGCAAAGAAACACAGGAAAGCCAGCAAAACAATGATGCAAGTGAGACACCTTTAGAGGAACCCAAACCATCCTCCTCTACTCCACCTGCTCCTAAACCTGACCCTCTTGCCCCTCCTGCAGGCTTTTTGCCTCCTTTTAGCCCTGTTCCAGCTGCAAAGCCCAACCCACTGGCTCCGCCCACTGGGTTTATCCCTGCCCCGAAACCTAATCCTTCCACTCAAGCCACGCCCAAACCTGATCCCCTGGCACCACCAGTGGGATTTGTGCCCGCCCCAAAACGCGACCCGTTTGCCCCAGTGGCAGGGTTTATCCCCAAACCCAAAGTCGACCCATTAGCACCCCCTGCAGGCTTTATTCCTGCCCCACGGATCACTGCTGTTAAAAAGCCAGAGGTACAGGCATGTGAATGTGTTTTTACGCATGTTTGTGTTGCAATGGATACATGAAAGAAACTAAATCTAAAAGACAAAACTAATGATTTGTCACATAAACACTGCACTTTTTGACTGCTGTCTCACTTTAAAACCAACTGGCGCCTGCAGTAACGTAACATGTAACCTTTATAGAAGGCTACTAATGACTCTTAAAGGGACAGTTCACCCAAAAATGAAAATGTATTCTCTCTCAAGTTGTCTCAAACGTGTATACATTTCATTGTTCTGCTGAACACAGAGATATTTTGAAGACCAAACAGCACCTTTCACTTCCATAGTATTTTTCCCTACTATGGAAGTCAATGGTGCCCCAGATTTGCTTTGTTACAAACATTCTTCAAAATATCTTCCTTTGTATTCAGCATGTTTAAAACAATTGAAGGGTGAGTAAATTATTTTATTGATATTTTTTTAGGGAACTATTCCTTTAAGGTCAGTTTTGTTTTTTTCTTTCAAGGACTTTGCAAGCTAATAATTACATTTTGTACCTGATTTTGTATTAAAAGGACTGGAATTCCATTGCATGTGAGTTGGTTTGGTTACAATCCCAAGTTAAAGGTCCTTCCCTTGTAATGTTTTTGTGGTGGTTGTTGAGCATCTGCTCGTGGTTGTGTTTATATGCAAGCGAAGTGACGCTCTGCATACTTTATGTGCGGTGTTTGTGAAGGTAAAGGGAGTAACAAAACCTTCTGCTGCTCCTGCCGGGAAACTTCCAGTCCAGAGCTCCTTTGCTGCAAACCAACAGGTGTGTGTCCCACAACTGCTAAGCCTTGTGTGATACAATAATTTAGCTGAGAGATTATCGAAAAACCTGATCAGGGTCTACCGCTGACCCTGTCTGACTCCATCCGTAGGGTCCCCAAGTGATGCCCACCACCACAGAGAAACGGCAACATCCGGAACAGGGCTTTACAGCAAATAAAACACCCGTACTTTCTTTCTTTCTTCCGTCCTTTTTCAATTTTGTCTTTGAGGATTTATATTCATGTTAGTGCCTTGAGGAGTTGTATATTTGACACATATTGACCTCCTGCTCTCTGGGTTTTTCCGGGTCGTCGTCAGGCCAAGGCAGTTGAGGATCCTGTGGCAATCCTGCAGGCTGCCCATGAAGCTGCCAGTTTATCTAAGGTTTGGCCACTGCTCTGCCTGTCTGAAATTCTGCATTAGCACCCACCTGATCTCAGTATAGTAACACAGAGTAATAAAGAAGACTGATTCTGTTAGTTTTCGGTTTATCCTCCTAGATCTTCTTTTTAAAGCCACAATATTTAAGATTAAATATCCAAAACCCACTTGCACAGTGTGATACATTTACATTTATGGAGTTGTGTATTTGCATTATCCCAAAAGTTAAGGATTTGTAAATCCAGAGAATTTCCTCATTTAAATAATGGCTCGTCCCTATGCCTGTCAACATTTGGATTCCAACATTTGGGGTTCAGCTATCTTCTTTTTTTTTTGCCGTAGCACAACCTAAGCTTTCTAAAAATGTTACATTTTTAAAAGTGATGCTTGATTCAACTTCCCCTGTCTACTTGCACAGATATCAACAGCGCAATCGAGTTGTAGGTTGCCAGGTTGAGGTAAAAAATGGGTTCAAAATTATATGATGTGTTTTTTGTGAGTAGGATGCTTTTTGGTTGGAATGATAAATTGATGTGATTATTCATATAACGAGGGTAGGGCCTTTTAATTACATATAATAAACATCTTTAATATTTACGATCAGAACTCCTGATGTGTTGGGGGAACCCCGAGGACAAATGCGTGCACGCTATGAGATTATCACGTGAAACGAAACAATATCCAATCAGAAAGCGAGATGATGAAAGACCGAAGCAGTCATGACGCAGCACAAAGTGAAGTTGATGCAAAGTAAACTTGACCATGTTCCCGCTGTCTCTATGACTTCACCCAAACCCTTTTATTTTTTCCCCCTTTAATATTCTGTAAAAATCATTCCAAACACTATCATTGAAATTTCTTCCTGCATATCGTCCGCCATTCTTATTCTGAAGTCTCGCGAGATTTTGCGAGATTTCCTGTGTTAACAGTAGAGACTCTAGTTGAAAATCTGTTTGTGTGTGGTGTGCTGTCTTTGACACATCATGGCACACCACACACACTAGGATTTTTTTATCCTCACGTTTGTGGTCTATCACATTTAGAAAATCTCATAAGATGTATAAAATCTTTTGGTGTGCACCCAGCATAAGGGAGACTCCCGGGAAAAACGGGAATGTTGACAGGTATGCTCGTCCCTTGTTTCCACTGTAATTGGCGGCATTTTAGAGACTTAATATTTGCGCTATTCTCAGTTTTTAAGCAACACGAGTGGACAAATGCGTAAGGGGCCGTTATACAGCACCTAACACGCCGCTGTTGTGCCATGCAGCTAATGTAATGCGATGACTTGAAAAATGTGATCAAACATACAGGTAAAAAACACGAATTCATTACTTAATCTGTAAACATGACTAGCGAATTCTGGATGGTGAAAACACATCCCTCATCATTCCACTCTCCTTTATAACGTCATTAAGTTTTGCCATTGTCATTGTGTAATAGCGACCTCTAGTGGTGAAAATCCTACATATTGTGGCTTTAATAAATCACAATTTGCTTTGGTCTGTCTCAGCTTTTTGCAGTTTTCTGTGTTATCACCGTCTTGTTGATGCTTGTGTTGTATAGTTAGTCCATAGTTAGAGACTTCAGGTTGCAGGCCTGCATTGTTGTGCTGTATTTTATGTTGACTGTTGAATGTCGTCTACAATGTGTTGTACTATGCTATATGTGTTTTGTTTGGACGAACCAACATTTTTATTTGTTCCATTATAAAGTCAATATCAGTCTACTTTATCTGAAACAGAGCAACAAAATGAGAAAAATCACCATTGTCACAATGTAACTGGAAATCTAATGCACAGCTGTATGGGTGTGTTTCTATGTCTTTTTGCTACAGGTGAAAACAGAAGAGCAGCTTCTGGCAGAGAAGGCCTGGTACAACACTGAGAAAGTCTGGCTAGTCCATAAAGATGGCTTCTCTTTGGGTTAGTATATTATCACTATTTAGCATATTACAGTATAATGTCCTGCATCCCATCCAGAAACAGTGAATTAAAGGTCCACTGTGAAGATGTTTACCGGTGAAATTGTGAAGTGCAACCAACAGCTCAGTGCACAGCTCACCCTTCCTTTCGAAACGCATAGAGAAGCTACGGTAGCGCAAAATGGCGACATCCATGTAAGGGGACCCGCAATGTATGTATGTAGATAAAAACTGCTCATTCTTAGGTAATAAAAACAATACAATTCATTTTGTAAGGTCTTTATACACCACTAATAATATAGTTATGTATATTATATTGCATTTATTTCAAGAGATCCTTCTAAAAGTTACACAATGCACCTTTAAATGTTTCTGAATTAAGGTAAATTATAATGGTGTGCATAGCTATGCTTGCTAAGAGACTTCACAAGCAGTGCTTTTTGTTCATTTGTTCCTGTAGCTCAACTGGTAGAGCATTGTGTTACCAGCGCAAAGGTCATGGTTTCGATCCCAGGAACACACATATACTGTATAACTGTGTAGATTGAATGCATTGTATGTCGCTTTCGATAAAAGTGTTTGCCACATGCGTAAATGTAAATGTAATAATTTTGTCTGTACAGCGACTCAAGTCAAGACGGACGCTGGGTCTCTTCCGGAGGGGAAAGTGAAGATCAGACTGGAGCATAATGGGACGGTACTGGAGGTTGACGAGGATGATGTGGAGAAGGTGCGTGGAGTCGCATTTACATTGTGACCCAAAACATATAGTCATTAGTTGCACGGGTATATTTGTATGGGTCAAAATGATTGATTTTGTGAAGATCAAGTTCCATGAAGATATTAAAAATATATGTTCATATATAAAAAAATTATTTATCATTAGTAATATAAGTTGATTTTCTCAAAATATTTTTTTTTGCACCCTCAGATTCCAGATTTTCAAATAGTTCTCGGCCAAATATCCTGGTCCCAGGATATCCTAACAAACCATAAATCAATCCTAACAAACCATAAATCAATAGAAAGCCTATTTTTCCAGCGTTCAGATGATGTATAAGAGTTTAGTTTGAAAAAAAATTGTAATAAAAAATTTACCCTTATGGTTTTGTGGTTTATAGGTGTAACCACATGGCATTATCCAATAGTCATGCAAACCCAAAGAGGCTCATTTAAATAATCTTTTTTTTAGGCGAATCCTCTGTCATATGATCGGGTGGAAGATCTCTCCTCTCTTCTCTACCTCAACGAGTCCAGCATCCTTCACAGTCTGCGTCAGCGCTACGGCGGAAACTTGATTCACACCTATGCCGGACCCAGCCTGCTGGTGATCAACCCCCTCAGCACTCCTGCCATGTACTCCGAGAAGGTACGAATTGCACGGAATGATCTTGAACTCATCCCCACATCTTTGGGAAAGCTAATGTGAGATCTGTTGTCGTGTCAGGTGATGCAAATGTTTAAGGGTTGTCGGAAAGAAGAAACCGCCCCTCACATCTTCGCCATCGCCCAGTCTGCGTATCGTCAGCTGTTGACCACGCGTCAAGATCAGACCATTGTGATGCTGGGGAGGAGCGGCAGTGGAAAGTCTACCAGTTGCCAGCATCTCCTGCAGTACCTGGTCAACGTCGCGGGCGGCAGTGGGAAGGTTTATTCAGGTGTGTGATCTTTCCTAGGATTTTAATTAACCAAAAAATGCAGGAAACAGGAACTTTTAATGGACAGTCCACTTTTTTTGAAAATATGCACATTTTCCAGCTCCCCTAGAGTTAAACATTTTATTTTTACCGTTTTGGAATCCATTCAGCAGATCTCCGGGTCTGGCGGTACCACTCTTAGCATAGCTTAGCATAATCCATTGAATCGGATTGGACCATTAGCATCACGCTAAAAATAACGAGTTTCGATGTTTTTCTTATTTAATACTTGACTCTTCTGTAGTTACATCGTGTATTAAAACTGACGGAAAATTAAAAGTTGCGATTTTCTAGGCCGAAATATGACTAGGAACTATACTCTTATTCTGGTTTAATAATCAAGGACTTTGCTGCCGTTACATGGCTGCAGGAGGCGCAATGATATTACGCAGCTCTCGAAAATACTCCCCTTGGTATCTTTCAATAGCAGTTTTTTTTTGGATAATTTTTGCACTTAATAAAGCCACATACCTTCGATTTAGATATCAGAGAAAATTTTAACATATTATTTTACTGCATTCTTTGGCACCTTTAACTGTTTATATATCAAAAATCGACAGAATAAAAGTTCTTTCTTCAGTTTTTATAGTCTAAAGCACCTTTAACCACTACAGAGAACCTATTACATTAATATTAATGTAGCTGTAAAATAACGTTTTACCAGTAAATCATGCAGGAAAACAAACTATTAATGCAAAACATTAAGGACTTGTAGAGCTCTACCAATAATGTAGGAATGTAATGACAACGCATTCAGCTTTGTAAACCCACTGTGCCCACAGGTGAGAAATGGCAGGCGGTCTACACGGCCCTGGAGGCATTCGGAAACAGCAGCACGGCCATGAATGGGAACGCCAGTCGCTTTTCACACATCGTTTCTCTGGACTTTGACCAGGCAGGGCAGGTGGCTTCTGCATCTATTCAGGTAAGCCAGGTGGCTTGCAAATGCATAAATGTAAATGAGTGGTGGGTTTGTCTCTGATTGGGTTTACATCTCTTTATCAGACAATGTTGCTGGAAAAGTTCAGGGTGACCAGACGACCAGAGGGAGAATCGAGTTTCAATGTGTTTTACTATCTGATGGCGGGAGCAGATGCATCTTTAAGGTAAGTGAGAGATACTTCAACCATTTCAGGTGGTAAGGCTGGGAGACCAATTGACTGACCATACTGTACTTAAAGGAACACTACACTTTCATTAAAAAAATTCCGATAATTTACTCAGCCCCATGTCATTCAAGATGTTTATGTCTTTCTTTGTTTGAGGAAAACATTCCAGGATTTTTCTCCATATAGTGGACTTTAGTGGACCTCAACAGTTTCAATGCAGTTTAAGGATGGTTTTACATTTGGTGCGATTGCCTGGTCCGAACCCGAGTTTGATTTCTCCCCCCTCCCCATGCCCCCCATGGACTGTGTTCACATATTATTTTTGCATCCGAACCGCGGTACGCTTGCATCATCAAGCTGCAGCCGGCGCGTTCTCATGTTGCTTGGCAACCGCTGTAAACGAGAAGACGACAAGCGTGATTGCCGAACTCCAAGCAGAGAGATGATTTCTGAATGCCTCCGCAAAAATTGACGTCGGCGGACAGACCGTTGTCATAGAAACGACTTTAGTATGTTTGGGGCAGACAGACGCAAGTGCGTTTCTGTATTATTTCTTTGAAAACAAAACCAAAGGTTTAAAAAAATAAGAACAAAAGTCAAGCAAGCATTCTATGCATTTTGTTGTCAAGGTAAGTGCACGCACACAAACACACACGTCTGTTTTGGTGGGACATTCCATATAATACGTAATTAATAGCGGTTCACTTCCGCGATTTGGTATGATTGCGCTCACATTAGCAGCGAACCGATCTGGAGTTCACATGAACCGGACCCCAGACCACCCTTTTTAAGCGGACTCGAATATGTTTCGCGGGTGCGCACCCGAGTTCGGAAGACAGCGTTCACATCATCCAAATGTACCGAACTCTGATGTCAATCGAACCCGGGTGCTAATGTGAAAACGCCCTAAAAGGACTCTAAACAATCCCAACCGAGGCATAAGGGTCTTAAGGGCTCGTTACAGTTGTGCGTAGGTCCTACAGAGTAGCCGGGATGGCGTAGATTCTGCGTCGGTTTTCATTTATACTTTTGCGTCGTTGTATGCGTTGACGTGCAAACACACGCGCAGACCGCTGGTAGGCAGTATCCACACGTGTAACCACAGTAGCAGCGCGACCGTCAAAGAAGAAGAAGCTTGGCAAGTTAACCCACAAACGAAGAAGAAACACCAACTTGTTGTGTATGATTTGAGAAGACCAGCAATGATGGAAGTAAATAAACAGCAACTTTTGTTGCAGTTTGAGTTAAATCACTCCTCAACTTGGCCCATCTTTGTTTTTACCGTCGCAAATGGAAATACCTATGACGCAGTTTTTTTTACCTTAAGGGAGGGGTTCTGGTGGACCAAACACTGCACTTTATTTTGAAAGTGTAGTGTTCCTTTAAGTACAGTATGGTCAGTCAATTGGTCTCCCAGTCTGACCACCTGAAATGGCGACGCGCTGTTCAAAATTTTGTGAGGTGCACGTCAAGCTACCCAGAGCTACGCACAGGCTACGGATAACCTACGGCATAGAGCTTACGCACTACTTTAAATCGGGATTTATCTATACTAAATGATCGTCATTTTAGCCAAAAAAGTACTTTTAAACCACAATTTCTGGTATTGCACTAGCAATGTGAGGCGCCACCGCGACCTTACGTATTACGTAATCACGTCGAAAGTTCATGTGTTACATATATGAAACGCACACATTGTAAACAATAAACTGACAAAAAGACATTAATTAGTATCATTCCATCAGGTCCTCTTTCTTCACATTTGTAAACACTGGGGCGGTAGTTTTGCATACGTCACTCATGCGTGACATTTCGATGTGATTAAGTAATATGTAACGTCACACAGGCACATCAAACGGCCAGTCCAAGACAAAAGTTGTGGTTTAAAAGTCATTATTTGTTAAAAATGTTGATCATTTTGCTAGATAAGACCCTTATGCATCGGTTGGGATTGTTTAGAGTCCTATGAAGCTGCATTGATACTGTAAACTGTTAAGGTCCACTAAAGACCATTATATAAAAACAATATTTTCCACAAAAAACTTTCTTCTCGACTGAACAAAGAAAGACATAAACATCTTGGATGACATGGGGGTGAGTAAATGATATGATTCATTTGTTTAATGAAAGTGAAATATTCCTTTAACAAGCAGCTTGGTGAGGTTGAGAAACCAGCTAAGACCAGCCAACCACCACAGCCTTAAGCATTTTTTTACTGGGTTGTCCAATGTTAGCATCCAAAAATATTAATAATTTCCACCGTCTCATGTGGGACTAAAATATGTTCACATAAGGAAACTAAGATATTGATGCTGACCAGCTAATGTGAGTTTCGTATCTTGCAGGACTGAACTTCACTTCAATCACTTTGCTGAAAACAGTGTGTTTGGGATTCACCCTCTCTCCAAGGTGTGAGGTTTCACTCACGTCGTCAATAAATTGCAAAACTACATTCACTTACATGTATGAATGCACAAACATCGTATCTCTTTATTTGGTTGTCCAGCCTGAGGATAAGCAGAAAGCTGCTCAGCAATTCACTAAGCTACAAGCTGCCATGAAGGTCCTTGGCATCTCCACTGAAGAGCAAAGAACTGTTTGGTTGGTCTTAGGTGCCATTTACCATCTGGGTGCTGCTGGTGCCACCAAAGGTAAAATACATTAAGCGCAAAACAATGCTGATGTGTGAATGCATGTGTAGATTGGAAAATCTCTCTCTAAAATAGCTTGCCTTTAACTTCAATGAAGTGCATTTTTAAATTTGTCCACTAAGAGTCAGCAGAGTCTTTTCAGTCATATAACGCAGAAAGTGTTTTACTCTTTAGGCTCTTTGCAACAGGTGGCATGTGTTTGTGTGTTTAAGAATTTTTATGTACATTCATCATTTTATTTTTAGTAATAAACACCATTTCTCTGTGTATAACCGTTGTTGTTTTTTATCTTTTTAATCATTTGTTTTTATTGCATATTGATGTTGCATGCTGCTTCCCTCATAACACAGAGACAGATGCAGGTAATCTCTCTCTCTCTCTCTCTCTCTCTCTCTCTCTCTCTCTCTCTCTCTCTCTCTTTACATGTTTTTTTTTGCATCTTAAAAGAGCTGCATCTGTCTTTCATCTGCCTTATCCTTGAGTCTGTGTGTTTCCACTTTCTAATGTTGAATGCCAGAATAAAAAAGTTTGTTCTCTTTGATCATCAATGCAGGAGATGAATTGTTTATATATGACCCTGGATCACAAAACCAGTCTAAGGGTCATTATTTTGAAATCTGAGTAAATAAGCTTTCCATTGATGTATGCAGGGTTCCCACTTGAAGTCAAATGTCAAATTCCCTGACTTTACCATGACTTTCACTGACTCAAAAGCTGAATCTCTATGAACTATGTGCGGGATGCCGTGAACCTGGATAATGTATACACAATGAATTTATAAAAATGTAGCCTTAATGCGTGAAATTAATAAACAGTGCCAAAAACAGCTGTTTAAATTGTAGTCAGCGGAGGCTTGGACACGTGGTATTCCTTACGTTACAAGTTAACAAGCGGATTACATTTTCATAAATGGAAGCTAAAATTTAAAGCAGCAAACAAAAATCCCTGATTTTCCATGATTTGGGCAAAATAAAATTCCCTGACCTTAAATGTCTGAAAAAGACCTTTTAAAATTCCATAATATTCCAGAAATTCCATGACCCGTGTGAACCCTGTGTTTGGTTTGTTAGGATAGAACAATATTTGGCCGAGATACAACTATTGGAAAATCTTGAATCTAATGGTTGCAAAAAATCTAAATAAAGTTGTACAAATGAAGTCCTAAGCAACACATATTACTTATGATAAATACATTTTATATATATTTAGAAATTTGCAAAATATTTTCATGGAACATGAATTTATTTAATATCCTAATTATTTTTGATCCATATTTGTATAAATACAATTAAATTTGTATTTTATTTGTATTTTGACCCATACACAATGTATTGTTGGCTTTTGCTATGACATACACTCTTAAAGGGATAGTTGACCCAAAAATTAAAATAATGTCATTAATGACTCACCCTCATGTCGTTCCAAACTCGTAAGACCTCCGTTCATCTTCTGACCACAGTTTAAGATGTTTTATATTTAGTGCGAGAGCTTGTTGACCCTTCATTGAAAATCTCTTCATTGAAAACTGTCCATGTCCAGAAAGGAATTAAAAACATCATCAAAGTAGGCCATGTGACATCAGTGGGTCAGTAAGAATGTGTTGAAGCATCGAAAATACATTTTGGTCCAAAAATAACAAAAATTACGACTTTATTCACCATTGTCTTCTCTTCCGCGTCTGTTGTGAAGCGCATGCGCGAGACTAAAGTCACGTGACTGCAGTGGCGCGGATGACGTGTTATCCTCAAACTGTAAACGAAGCCGGGCGCACAAAAAAAACAGCTGGGGCGCACCAAATAACACGTCGGCCATGTCGTACGTCATCAGCGTCACTGCAGTCACATGATTTTAGTCTCACGCATGCGCTTCACAACAGACGCGGAAGAGAAGACAATGCTGAATAAAGTCGTAATTTTTATTTTTGGACCAAAATGGATTTCCGATGCTTCAACACATTCTAACTGACCCACTGATGTCACATGGACTACTTTAATTATGTTTTTAATACCTTTCTGAACATGGACAGTATACTGTTACTAGATTTTCAAGGTCTTATGAGTTTGGAACAACATGAGGGTGAGTCATTAATGACATTATTTTCATTTTTGGGTGAACTCTCCCTTTAAGAAAGGATGTGTTAATTTATTTGTTTGTTATGCTTTTAACACATTATGTGTAATGTTGTGTTCAAATAAAACACAAATTGTGTTAAAAGTAAATAATTACACAAATGTGTGGATAAGACAACACTGGTGTGTTGATTTTAACACATCCTTTCTAAGAGTGTATATGTCAGGCTCAAATTTGGAAACTTGACCAGAGAGCTTCAAGTAGCTTGTGGTTCAACGTAATATGATTTCAAGTTCAGTTTTTTTGTTTTCTTCTGTACATCCAACCTGATTCCATCAGCGGGCCGTAAGCAGTTTGCTCGACACGAGTGGGCGCAGAAAGCCTCCTATCTCCTGGGCTGTTCGTTGGAAGATCTCTCATCCGCTATCTTTAGACCACATGGCAAGGGCTCTCTGCCCCGTTCATCCAGCTTGCGGCCAAGTACAGAAGATACTGATAGCTCGGGTACCAGATTTGATTGTATTATTTATTCCATGACAAATTCTTTTCAAGCTTCTCATCTTACACCAGTGTTCTTGCATGTGTTTCAGCGTCCAAAGCGACCGCAGCTGAATGTTTAGAGTCCATGGCGTCTGGTTTATACACTGAGCTTTTCACGCTCCTGGTGTCTCTTATTAACAGGTCAGTGATCAGTGGCCACCACGGCGAGACCTTTTTAATACAAATGGAAGACTCATTCCGGTCTCTTTCGATTTATCTTTAGAGCTCTGAAGTCAAGTCAACATTCTCTGTGTTCCCTGCTCATTGTGGACACCCCTGGATTTCAGAACCCACGGCAGGTGAAGGACCGGCGCGGGGCCACGTTTGAAGAACTGTGTCATAATTACACTCAAGAACGCCTGCAGATGCTTTTCCAGGAGAGAACGTTCGTACAGGAGCTGGAGCGTTACAAAGAGGTACCATGAAAATGTATTTAAAGAGATAGTTCCCCCAAAAGTTAAAATTCTACTTTACCAGTGATAAATTAATGTATTTTATAAAATGTAGGCGCTCTGGGACCATCTCGTGGATTAATGTAACATTTATTCCTGGTGGGTTCTCTGTGGGCATGGATATAATTCATTTCGTAAAATGTATCTTGTCTGTGGTTAAAGATCTCTGCTTCTCTAGGAAAACATTGAGATCACATTGGATGACTTGGAGCCCAGTCCATCTCGATCGGTAGCTGTGATTGATCAGTCCTCCAGTCAAGCCCTGGTAAGACGGCTTTTATACACATGCAGTTCATGTGAATGAACTGTATTATGAATGAATCATGCACATCTATTGATGATGTGACATTCGATTGTGCAAGTGCCATAATAAGAGCTCTGACAATAACTACTTTGCTTTTTCACCTCTACTTTACTTTTCAATAGAAACATTTATCTTTTGATGATCGAAACTGAAAATCAAACTGAATCCAATACTTAACCCATTTACTTTAGTGTTTTGCATATGAATTAATAATCAGGATTTTGGGAAATGAATGACATAGTGAGAGCCATTTTCTAAAATGCCACGGGTCCACAGGTTGGCCCATGTTGTTGTTATATATTTGTAACAATAATAACCTATCTAAACCTAAAATATCTTGACAAACTATATATAATTGGAAAGCTCTGAGAGTGTAGTTTTCATATTTTGGCACCATTTTGAGGAAATTATGACGCAGTGAGAGTCATTTTCTAAAAGGTCACGGGCCCACATGTGGGCCCAATTTGTAATTACATATTTATAACACTTAATCCTCACTCTAAACCCAAAAAATCTTGATAAGCTATATATCAATGGACAACTCTCAGAATGTTGTTTTTATATTTTAAGGTCATCTGATGATATAAAATAATTTTGTGACAGTTTTTTTGTTACGTGACCCCCCCCCCCCATAGGAATGCATATACATTTTCTATATTCATAACACTATATCCTATTATATATCTACAAACATGCATCACATTGGAAAGCTCTAAGAATGTAGTTTTTATATTTCAAAATGTTTTAGCAGTAATAATAATGGAGTGACAGTAACTTATTAATTTGTGACAAGAGTATGCAGCAAATCGTTGACACCTAGTGGCTGTTGTTGGTAAAACTACTAAAAGTGTGACACAAACCTAATTTTTGGTGATTTTTAACTTAAAATTTGGATCACAAATGCTTCAGACTTATAGCTTCATGTTTACATTATATTATTACTTTTGTGAAAATGTTTATAATTTTATTTATAAAAGTAATATTTTATTGGATTATTTTTATTTATTAAAATAAATTTAAACTGCTATAACATTTTTTCTTTTTAATATTTTCACCTCCATACACGTCAGTGAAAAGACATAAAAGATTAGGCTACTAGACCAAAAAATGCCAGCGTTATATTAATTTGAAGATTCACATCAACTTTTCACGCCCCACTCAAAAGGCTGGTGTGAAGCCTAAGGGGTTAAACTGTTTATAAAAATAAGATGATCCTCACCAGAAAGACTTGTGTGTTACCTGATTAAAACTGTGTCGCTGTGATTTCTTGTGCGTTTTGGATCAGATGCGCACCCTGTCCCGGACAGATGAGACGAGAGGTCTGTTCTGGCTGATGGAGGAGGAGGTTTTGCAGCCGGGTGGGTCGGAGGACACAGTCTTGGAGAGACTCTTCAGTTACTACGGCCCTTCGGAAGGGGAAAGCAAAGGTCTTTCTTAAACACACACAGACTGTTAAAGCTATGTTATATTCGTAAGAATATCTTAAGGCTGCAATGATTTAATTACACCAATTACACCCCTAGGTTACACCAATGTGTGTTTTTTTATTCCAGGTCAAACAGTGCTGCTAAAGAGTGAAAAGTCGCATCACTTCCTGCTAGGTCACACTCACGGGACCGATTGGGTTGAATACGACACCAGTGGTTGGCTTAACCTCGCCAAGCTAAACCCCAACCCTCAGAATGCAGCCAATCTCCTGCAGAACACCCAGAAGTAAGATTTACCCACAATGCTTTGCCGTAAACGCATTTGGGCACATTTAAGCTAAACAAACACATAGACACTGCATTCAAGCTCTTTATTTGACTTCAAAAACCCCTCAGTGCCCTGTTTGAGAAAATTTACTTTTTTCTTTATTGCATAAGAATAGCGACTGAATAAAAACAAACTAATGTTTACTCTTCGGTTTTAATAGAAAGAGCATCAGTGCGATGTTTGCGGGCCGCTCCAGCAGCGCTGCGGTTCTGACCGGTTCTATCGCTGGACTGGAGGGCGTCTCTCAGCTTGCCATGCGTCGGGCCACCGGCATGAGGAAGACTTTTACTACCGGCATGGCTGCTGTCAAGAAGAAATCCCTCTGTCTTCAGATTAAACTTCAAGTGGTAAGAGCTTTCAAAAGGGTCTTTGGTTGTCCAATAGTGCCGACCTAATAAAATAATTCTAATATTGTGTGTAATGTTTTATTATGTAAATGTATTTTGTGTAACTTTACTAGCTTCAGTTTTGTTTCTGATTGAAGTCTAAAATTCATAATCTGCCAAAAAATCAACTCATGTTGCCATTGTGGACAAGAATCAAAAACAATAATAAAGTTTACATTCATGCATCTCCCAGAAGCTTTTATCTAAAGCGACTTGCAGTGCTGCTTATGCAATTGAGCTACTTGACTATCAATAATAGCAACAATTCTATGTTTCTTTTTATCAGGATGCATTGGTAGACACAGTGCGGAGATCCAAAGTTCACTTCGTGCATTGTCTCTTACCACGAGCGGAGGCCCTGCGGGCACCAGGGTCCCCAGAGGTGCCAGGGGAAAGCGACCCTGGACTTGTGCAGTTGGATGTAGCTCTGCTCCGAGCTCAGGTTCGTGGCTTCAAACTGCTGGACAGCTTGAGGATTTATAGGCAAGGTAAGAGAAGATGCATGTGCAAGTCCAGTTTGACCCTATTGTTCTTACCGAGCCAATGTGTAGCAAGAATTAGTCAATGAACCGGATCTCTGTATCTTATGTGCAGGTTACCCAGATCACATGGTCTTCTCTGAGTTCAGGCGACGCTTCGATGTTCTGGCTCCTCATTTGACAAAAAAACTGGGTCGAAACTACATCGTCAAGGATGAGAAACGAGTGAGTAGAGGGGTTAAGAATCTAATGGGCATGCGAGGAATACAATGAGAGCTTTTGACATGACAGAAATAAACTTTGTAATTGTGATGACTGGGTCGGGTCTCTGATTCGGATCAATGCATACAGGACAGGTGAAATGTAGTAATTGTTCTGGGCTTTAGTGCTCACTAAATGCCCAAAAGTACTGCAATTATCAGCTTGGAAAATGTGTGTCCATGCAGTTTCTGAATCTCAAGTTTGGCCCTGTGTTTAAAAAAAAGAGATTTATACAGAAACTTAACTGTAACATGACCCTGAGTCGCCAAGTGTATTTATTTTCTTAGTATGTTATGTAGCGGATTTACATTTATGCAATGCAGGGGGTTCGAACCCCTGACCTTTGCATTGCTAATGCAATGATTTACTGTAAATTCAGCTACAGGAAATATTATTAATGTAAACATAATACGCAGTTTAAGAACGACAACCTAATAGATTACAGATGTACCAATCTACTCTTTACATCTCGAAGGGGTGAAAGTTGAATCCTGACTATAAGCATTTAAGGCTAAACAGAGTGCATAAAGGTGCCCCATCCTCTTTCTGTAAAACAACAGACGAGGTCAGTGGTGTTGAAAGCCCTGCACTGTAAAAAAATTCCGTAGAAATTACAATGTTATTGCAGCTGGGTTGCCGGTAATTTACCGTAGATTTAAATTTATGTTATTTACTGGCAAGAGTTTGTTCAAAGTTAAATAAATTTTAAATATTAACAAGTCTTTATCTTTACAGAATAAAACTATACAATAACAGCCTCATGCAAAGCATTCTGGGAACCAGAAATCATCATCAACCTTTTTCTGTTTTTTGCTTCAGATTTTGTTTCCCAGAACGTTTTGCTTGATGCTGTTTTTTTAGTTTTACTCTGTAAAGACAAACACTTGTAAATGTTTAATGTTCATTTAACTTTGAACAAAATGTTGCCAGTAAAAAACATAAATTAAAATTTACGGTAAGTTACCGGCAACCCAGCTGCAATTTCTACGGAATTTTTTTTACAGTGTGGTTGAAGAAAGAAAAGATGCAAAATGAGAGATCAGGAAAGACACAGACATAAAGAGAGATACAGAGATGTAGAACCCTGTTTCCCCTTTTATCATCGTCTCAGAGGACGGCCTTTCTTTGCGTACAAACAATGGCCCTTCAGTTTTTCTGGGCCAGTTCCCCTTTAGTGCTGTAATCTAGATGGGGCCTTTCAGATAGATCGAGTTCTCAAGACCTTTCTGCATGAGACAGAGGGTCACTATAGGGGTCGTCTGGACAGTTTAGGGACTGCACAGCAGAGAGTAACCAGTGTGTGTGTTTTATAGATCCGCACAGAGGTCAGTCGTGTTTTAGTAATGTAGACTTTGTGAACTACAGGTGTGACGTGATCGTGTGTGTGTTGTTACAGGCCGTAGAGGAACTTTTGGAGTCTCTGGAACTGGAGAAGAGCAGCTATCACATGGGCTTAAGCAGGGTAAGCCACCAATACACACATACAGTGCATATATTTCAGTTCGTTCTGTAAAGCATCAAGGGATGCAGGTGAGTCAAATCTTTATTTATGAGTATAATTTAGTCTGTGCTTTGTTTTTGTCCTAGATTATTATGGTTTTTAGTCTTATTTGATGTACATTTTTATGGTCAAAATAAAGCTGCAGTCTGCACTTTTCGGTGCTTATCTTATTTAAAGGGACATCCACTTTTTTGAAAATATGCTAATTTTCCAGCTCCCCTAGAGTTAAACATTTTGATTTTTACTGTTTTGGAATCCATTCTGATCTCCGGGTCTGGCGGAACCACTTTTAGCATAGCTTAGCATAATCCATTGAATCTGATTAGACCATTAGCATCACGCTTAAAAATAACCAAAGAGTTTCGATATTTTTCCTATTTAAAACTTGACTCTTCTGTAGTTACATTGTGTACTAAGGCCGGCAGAAAATTAAAAGTTGCGATTTTCTAGGCAGATATGACTAGGACTATACACTCATTCTGGCGTAATAATCAAGGACTTTGCTGCTGTATCATGGCTGCAGCAGGCGTAGTGATATTACGCAGCAGCCAAAAATAGTCCCCATAATAACTCAGCCATTTTCAGGCATTTTTGATAAAAGATTATAAGGGCACATGATTATTTTTTTTATATATAATGACACTTACAGATAAGTCTTTTCTTTATTCGCATTATTTAAAAAAGTTTTTTATTTCAATTTCTTTGTGAATTTGAACTCACTTTACTTGCAAAATCGTACCCGACAACTCGACTTATAAATCATTGTTACAATCTTACCATTGAAATTTGATTTAAGAAAACAGCTTTGAACAAATGTTTTATGTTCTTGCTCAATAAATGATTTTTAGTTTATTGTTAACCAAAAAAAGCTACAAATTGCGGCTGTAAGGATGTGACCAGCTGAGAAAACCTCAATTGTATGCACCAGGAAATTATTGCTGTAAAGAAATTAAAGGGATAGTTCGGCCAAAAATGATATTAAACCCATGATTTACTTACCCTCAAGCTGTCCGAGTTGCATATGTCCATCGTTTTTCAGACAAACACATTTTTGGATATTTTAGAAAATGTTTTAGATCTTTCAGTTGATTAAATGTAATGTTACGGGGTCCACCAATAGTCCACGACCTTCAACTCCAAAAAAAGTGCGTCCATCCTTCACAAATTAAATCCAAACGGCTCCAGGATGATAAACAAAGGTCTTCTGAGGGTAATCCGCGTGGTGTTGTTGTAGAAATATCCATATTTAAAACTTTATTAACGTAAATAAATACCTTCCGGTAGCGCCGCCATCTTAGACTCCTCTGTATTCAGGAGAGAGTATTAGCGTAGTGTACGCACTTTTCTTAGTGACGTATGACAAATTCTGAGGGCGGGGGCACAGAGCAGCAGCAGAGAAACCTCCGTAGGCTGCGTAAGCTCTCATCCTGAATGCGGACGCGACTAAGATGGCGGCGCTACCGGAAGGTATTTATTTTCGTTAATAAAGTTTTAAATATGGATATTTCTACAACAACACCGCGCGGATTACCCTCAGAAGACCTTTGTTTATCATCCTGGAGCCGTTTGGATTTAATTTGTGAAGGATGGACGCACTTTTTTTGGACTTGAAGGTCGTGGACTATGGGTGGACCGCGTAACATTACATTTAATCAACTGAAAGATCTAAAACATTTTATAAAATATCCGAAAATGTGTTTGTCTGAAAAACGATGGACATATGCAACTCGGACAGCTTGGGGGTGAGTAAATCATGGGTTTAATATCATTTTTAGCCGAACTATCCCTTTAAATCATGTCATAATTATTATTTTATGTTTTAATAAAATATAATATTTTCTCCTTTAGCAAAGATTATTTTTCATTGCAACAAGCTACTTAAGATTTGCTTGACTGTAGTTTAACTCAGTTTGCAATTTAAAGTAGCTTCAGCACTGCTACTGTATTTTTTTCTATCCACTGCTGCATGATTTTATTGACCAGGCGTAAGAAACCCCCATCACCATGTGAGCAGTTTTGTTTGTTTGCGTATTTTTTCTGTTTTTATGGCGTCCTGCTACAATGCTAATCAGTCTAAACAGACACTGGTGCTCCGCTGTTTAATCCCATCAGCTGGAAAATCACGGAGGACTGAACGACTCCAAGAAAAACAGGAGCGTGTGTAAACAAGGCCCTCCTGAAGAATGAGTATTTATTGAACCGTACTATGAGTTGGAATAGTTAGTAATTATTTTGTGGCATTTAAAATTGCCTTCTGGATTCGCGGGAGGTGAACCACGCTCAGAAACGGATTACAATGTCAAGGATGGTTCACTAAAGGATTCAAGCAACAGAATGCATTGATTTTCAACTCTACTGACATCGCCTGTCAGTTCTGCTCGGCCTTGACTGTGACAGTAACTCACAATGAATAATAAGCTCAAAAAATTCATTAAATGGACATTGATTCATATTGTTCATACAACCCCAACCCAATACGACAAAATATGCCACTGTTATTTATATATATATATATATATATATGTATATATATATATATATATATGTATATATATATGTATATGTATATATATATGTATATATATATATATATATATATATATATATATATATATATATATATATATATATATATATATATATATATATATATATATATGTATATATATATATATATATATGTATATATATATATATATATATGTATATATGTATGTATATATATATATATATATATATATATATATATATATATGTATGTATATATATATATATATGTATGTATATATATATATATATATATATATGTATATATATATATATATATATGTATGTATATATATATATATATGTATGTATATATATATATATGTATGTATATATATATATATATATATATATGTATATATATATATATATATATATATATATATATATGTATATATATATATATATATATATATATATATATATGTATATATATATGTATATGTATATATATATATATATAAAACATTTTTTATTATATAAATAATAAAATAATTATTATATCCGTTAAGGATTATTATTTTTTTTGTTTTATTTGATGTAAATGTTTCTGGTCAAATTTAAAAATGCAGTCCACAATTTTGCATTTCTATGATAGCAAAAAATAGCTACAGCTGTATAATAATGTTTCCCTATAGCTGAGGAAACCTCTTTCTGTATGCGCCAGAAAAATATTGCTCTAAAGAAATTAAATCATGTCATTAAATATATTTTTATGTTAAATAAAAATATTTTTATCATATTTTAATTTATTTAAAAAAAAATTATAGTATGTATTATTATATATAAGGTTGTACACAATTAGTTCATGCATTAGCTAACACGAACTAACAATGAACAATACTGTATACTTTATTTACGTTTGTGTTTGTTTGTCAGGTGTTTTTCAGGGCTGGAACGGTGGCTAAACTTGAAGCTCAGAGAGATGAACACACCAGACAAAACATTACACTTTTCCAGGCAGCCTGCAGGGGATTTCTGTCCCGACAGGCCTTTAAAAAAAGAAAGGTAAAGAATGTAAACATTAATTTCTCTTGTATGTTTTGGAGTGTATTTGCTAAAGAGCCAAGATTATGCCCAAGGTGTAATTTAAGTCTCACGCGTGCCTAGAATGTGTCAGTGAAGGTTCAGCTCAAAATACACCACAGATCATTTTTTATAGCATGTCCAAAATGCCACTATTTGGTCTAGTGATGGCTATCAGCATCAGTTCAGTTGTCGGTACTGCTATCGTAAACATCCACGCTATGCATGTAGACTTATAAATGTGTCACATAATCAATAATTTATATCGGATGTCATATCTCTCTCTTTCTCTCTCTCTCTCTTTCTCTCTCTCTCGAGCAGATCCAAGACTTAGCCATCCGTTGCATCCAGAAAAACATAACTAAGAATCGTGGTGTGAAGGGTTGGCCCTGGTGGAAGCTCTTCACCACCGTACGGCCTTTAGTGGAAGTTCAGCTCACCGAAGAACAGATTCGAGGAAAAGACGTGAGTCTGTCTGACAGATTTTTTTATGGTTTCCTTCAAATAAACCATCTTAAACCTAAGATAGTTTCTAGTCTAAGCTATTTTAAGCTGCTTATGAACACCCCTATAAAACTAGCCAACAGACCAGCCTCACTATAGGCTAGGAGACCAGTAAACCGTGTCAGACTGGTTTAAGATGTTTATTTCAGCAGAAAGAACATCAATATTTTTCTACCTGTATGCGTGGACGTGTTTGCCTCAAAGGTAAGGTGATCTGAAGACTCTCGTTGCATCATTTCTATAGCGAGAGAGACATCTCTTTGATTTCAGCTCTGTCAAATCTCATTCTTACCTCAAAGACGTTGCATTCCTGTCTGGCCTATTTTTGAATTCATCCGAAGGCAGAAAGATAATCTGACAAATAAATATTAGCTCAACATAACCTCAGGCCAACGATTGCCTTGTTCTTATCTTCATATTCACCATTGTCTGGTTTGCTTTCACTTGTGATACATTTCTCATGTCTGACTTGTAGGAGGAGATCATGCATCTGAAATTGAAGCTAGAAAGGGTGGAGAAGGAAAGGAACGAGCTGCGACTGACCACAGATCGTTTGGAAAGTAAAGTAAGACATGAATCTGGTTTTACTTCCGAATTACGCAAAGCAGGTGTGAACAGAAAAATGGAGCAAAGCAGAACTACATTAAAGTGCTAATTTTTGGTTTCTGAAGACCAAACGTGTCTCTTAAACTTAATAACTTTTCTTTCGGGACAAGCTTTATTGGAAAAGCATGGAGATACAGTACCGCCATTAAATTAATTAATTAATTACACTTAAAAGCCATATTTGGAGTTGTTATTGAACAATTTTACATCACTTAATGGTATGGTTGACCAATAAGAATAAAGTATGTTAGACATCTGTGTTCCAGGCATCTTATAATGCTTTTATATATATACTAAAAAGAGTCTGAGGTATGTGCTTATTTAGATAATCAAATAAATGTTTGTATTTTTATGTAGATAACAGAGCTAACAGCCGAGCTGTCTGATGAGAGGAACTCCGCCGAGTCTACATCACAGCTGTTGGAAACGGAGACGAGCGAGAGACTGCGGCTAGAAAAGGACATGAAGGATATGCAGGTACATCAACTCCATCAGCTCTGCAGCAGCCACACCGCAGAGCCGCAGCACAAACTTTATGACAGTGCCAGGACTGTCTTACAGGCTAAGATTTATAGCAAAGACATCATACAGCATTCATCTGGCAGAAGATCATGGTGAAACCAAGCTTGTTGAACATACCTGTTTATGTATCCTTATTAAACATAGGTGAAGTTTGATACTGTGAAGAAACAGATGGACTCCATGGAGATGGAGATCATGGAGGCCAGACTTTTCAGAGCATCAGAGCTCAATGGCGAGATGGATGACGGTGATGATGATTCTGGTAAAAAAAAAAAATTACATAGGATTTGCAAAAATTTGTGTGCAATCACACTTGGGAAAAAAGCTTGAGTGTAATTTTGTGAACAATAAAAATCCATTGTAGGAACTACCACTAAAATCTTAAAGGCGGGGTGCATGATCTCTGAAAGCCAATGTTGACATTTAAAATCACAAACATGCCCCTACACCAATACATGGATATCAGCTGACGTCACTCACTTGTCTTCCGCCATTTTGAGGACCTGAAGTGGTCGCAAAAGAACTAGAAGCTATGCCTTCGATATGCTGTGAGCATCAAAATCGCTATTTTAACAACACTAGAACACTCAACACAACATGATATTTTGCTCGAAGTATCGCCTGTGTCTCTACACGTGAACTCGAGCATTGAGAACATTGTTTGTGAACACAGAGTTAACTAAAAAGAAGGTTTTGAACAACTGACTTTGGATGATTTGGCGTCCGCTCGCCGCCTTCTTCCCAGTCAAGATGTATCGATCTCCAATTGCTACGTAAGGAGGGAGGAGAGTAAAGATTGATATCTCCTAAAGCATAGTTCCATAAAAATGCATGGATTATTCGTTGTTTTGTCGCAAGTGAAAAACAATATTGACCTTCTAGTTGAAAAAGGAGCCTCATATGAGATTCATTCATTCACATTCGGAAATCGATTATTTTCGTCTGGCAGAGATGACGAGCGGACATCATTACAGCCAAAGTCAGTTGTACAAAACATTTATTTTTAGTAAACTCCGTGTACACAAACAATGTTCTCAATGCTCGCGTTCATGTGTAGAGATCCAGGTGATACTTCGAGCAAAGTTTTATGTTGCGCCTTCTTATGTTGTAAAATAGTGGTAGTTCGGTAGCAGCGGACAGCGGCTGGAAGAACGCATCAGGGATCGAGTAGGCATCACAGCCTAAACAAGATATATTTTTTTAAAGTAGCGTTTATTTTCATGACAGTCGAGATGCGACATGATGTCTTTCGTAGCCCTTTACTGTATCCGTAAGAATCATAGACAGTAAAAGATAAGAAATCCGTAAATCGTAGCAAGGTAGCCAATGCTTGTCAATAACCTACTGGTACTCGGTAGGTCCTCAAGATGGCGGCATGACGTAAAAGGTCACATGACTGAAATCCATCTATAGAATTTTGACCTAGACCCGCCCCACACATACGCAACCCAGGCAACGGATTACTGCTGATTGGCTACAAGTGTGTTTTGGTAGACGGCCCGACTCCCTTTTCCAAAGTGTTTTTTATAAATCACGCAGCCCGCCTTTAAAGCAACACTAAAGAGTTATTGCTCTTTGCTCCCCCTACAGGTTAGACGCGTAATTGTTCATTAGCACTGTCGTAAATACTGCAGCATAGCTGGCTCTGATTGGATTGTAGGTCTGCCGTAAAGCAAGTTTTTGTAGTTTTCACTCGAACTACAGGACCACTACCCGACGGTTGGAAACTTCTTTAGTGCGGTTTTGGCCGATAGAGGGCTGCAAAGTGAATGTGAAAGTGCCATTCACCTTGTTTTAAGTGGATGAACCACTGAAACTTTTTTGGAAACGTTATTTTAAGGTAAAAAAAACTCTTTGGTGTTGCTTTAAAGGGATAGTTCACCCCAACATGAAAATTTTGTCATAATTGTTGTCACAAACCTAAAAAAAAAATTGGAGGGGGGGGGCTAAACACAAAAGAAGATAATTTGAGGCCATGTTTGTAACCAAACAGTTCTTGAGCACCACTGACTTCCATAGTATTGTTCTTTTACTACTATGTAAGTGCTCCTGTTATCTGCTTGATTACAAATATCTTCCTTTTGTGTTTAGAAAAGCAAAGATATACGGGTTTAGAAAAAGTTAAGGATGAGTAAATGATGACTGAATTTTCATTTTGGGTGAACTATCCCTTTAACTTTGAAAGAAGAAAACACTTTTTCAGAGGGAGTGAATGTACAGTGATAATCTTAAAGTTTTTTTTTTCAATATTTTACTATGTTCTTACCTCAACTTAGACAAATTAATACATACCTATCTTTTTTCAATGCTTCCACTTCATCTTTGCACAACGTGTCGTGAATGTGTTAGCATTTAGCCTAGCCCCATTCATTCCTTGGGATCCAAACAGGGATGAATTTAGAAGCCACGTTTTATTTTGTGCCACCATACTTACACGTGTAACTACTCATGTAAGAGTCTTTAAATAGGGAAAACATGAAAGTGTTTGGTGGCTTCTAAATTCATCCCTGTTTGGATCCTAAGGAATGAATGGGGCTAGCCTAAATGCTAACACATTCACAACACGCTGTGCAAAGATGAAGTGCACGCATTGAAAAAAGATAGGTATGTATTAATTCTTCTAAGTTGAGGTAAGAACATAGTAAAATATTGAAAATCGGTGGTGTTTTCCTTTAAAGACATTTCTAGTCGTAAGGGACAGAGATATTGGACAATTTACTTTTACATTTATGAATTTGATGCTTTTACCCAAAGCAACCTACAGTGCATTCAAGCTGTCCATTTTATAAGTACGTTACTAGCTTCACTTTCTACTTGTTGAGCTACAGTATGTCTCACTACGTAAATTGTCTGTGATAACTCAGAAACCGCTCAAAGCAGCATGTGTATCGATGTGTGTTTCTGTCTGTCAGGAGGTGAATGGAGATTGAAATATGAGCGTGCAATCAGAGACAATGAATTCACAAAGAAAAAACTCAAGCAGGAGTTGGATGACAAGCTAGAGACCGAACAACAGAACAAAAAACATGTGGATCGAAAAGTACAAACACACACACACACACACACACCGAAAATGTTTAATACTTTGATTTTGGAAACTGTATGACACTTTAATGAAAGTCATATGTTTTTACCTTAATCTCTCTCTCTCTCTCTCTCTCGCCCTGTGCAGTTAGCAGAGCTGCAGGCCGATCATGAGGAGTCTCAGCGATCTGTCCAGCAGCTGAAGAAGAAATGCCAGCGGTTGGCAGCTGAACTTCAGGACACCAAACTGCATCTGGAAAATCAAGAGGGACGCAACCATGAACTGGAGAGAAAGCAGAGGAAGTGAGAGACAATCACACACACACATCTGTTTAGCTGTAATTACCTGCAAATTTTTAATTAGAGAAATTTTATTTACTCTGGGGAATGTTTGGTTACTGTCTGATTGGTTGGGGTATTTGGTCTGTTATCAGTATTTTTTTTTTTTTTTTTTGGGGGGGGGCGTTTGTTTATACAGTATTTGTGACCCTGGACCACAAAACCTGTCATAAGTCACACGGGTATATTTGTAGCAATAGACAACAATACATTCTATAGGTCAAAATGATTGATTTATCTTTTATGGCAAACATCATAAGTATATAAGTAAGGATATTTTTAAAAATTTCCTACCGTAAATAAAAATAATAATTCATTTATCATGTTGTTAAGGACTTAATTAAAAAATAAATAAATAAATAAAAATGAAATAATTTAGACAACTTTAACCCTGGAGAACCCACGGGTCAAATTTGGCCAATGTTAATCGCTGCTAATCAAAGGGTTCTTGGGTTCTCCAGGGTTAAAGGTAATTTTCTCAATATTTTGATTTTTCGGTACCATCAGATTACAGATTTACAACAGTAGTTGTGGTCACATACTGTATTGTCCTATCCTAACAAACCATACAGCAATGGAAAGCTTATTTATTTGGTTGTTTTGACCACTTTTTTTCTTTAAAGTCCTTGTTTACCAATAGGTTTTATGCCCAGCTGCACTACTTCCTGAACTTCAGCCAGCTCCTTGTTTCCTGTCTGCCATTATTGGACAAACTGATTAATCCAGGTGTGCCTGACCTCAGTAGTCACAACAACAATAATCAGACACACCTGGATTAATCAGTTTGTCCAATAATGGAAGACAGGAAACAAGGAGCTGGCTAAAGTGCAGGAAGTAGTGCAGCTGGGCATAAAGCCTATTTACTTTAATGATTCAGCTAATGAATAACAAGTAATTTAGGAAATGGATAAATGTTAAATTACTTGTTGCTAAATTATTTTATTATTTTTAAGTATTTAAAGGTTAGACTGCCTAAATTCTTTATCAATAGAGTGCCACAGGGATAACGTATTTTTGTAGGCCAACCCGGAAGTTAGCGGGACATGGATTCCCTCGCTAAAAAAAAACCCTATTTATTTTCCCCATGGACTTTTGGATTATCGCAAAAAATAAGCTCTGTGTTTAACTAAATTTAAAGGGCACCTACTTCATTGCTAAAAATCAGTGTTATTTTGTGTATTTGGAATGATAAAATGTGTTCACCTGATTTATGGTTCAAAAACACATTGGGCCCTATTTTAACGATCTGAAACGCAAGTGCGAAGCGCAAAGCGCAAGTGACTTTGTGGGCGGATCTTGGGCGCTGTTGTTATTTTCCCGGCGGGAGAAATAACTCTTGCGCCAGGCGCAAATCAATAAGGGGTTGGTCTGAAGTAGGTTCATTATTCATAGGTGTGGTTTGGGCGTAACGTCATCCAACATTCCCTTTAAGCGCAAGTGCGCAAGTTCCATGGCGGGTTGCTATTATTATGACGGATTAATCAGGCCCACGCCAGGAGCGGTTCACAGCCGAGGAGACCTACGTTCTTGTAAGAGCAGTCAAAGGCAGAGAAGTTGTTTTGTATGGGGATGGGAGAAACCCGCCCAAATCAGCGTAGGTTAAACAGGCGTGGGAGGAAATAAGCACAATTGTCTCATCAGCTGGCATCCCCAGGACGTTGCGCCGCAAGCGCTACAATGATGTCAGGAGACGAGGGAATCCCAAGCTTACCAGCATAAATCGGCCATGCCGTGTGACGGGAGGTGGATCTGCCTCTACACAGACGCCAGCAGAGGACATCGCTGCGTCCACCCTCACCGCTTAAAGCCAAGAAACGCAAGCAGTCCAATCCCAAAGTACACTTACAAATCAAGTTCACATACATTAAGGTTTCTTATGAAAACATTTTAATTATTATTTACATAAAATAAACGTAATACAGCCACACAACAAACTTATGAAAATATTTGAATCGTTATTTGCATGATAATTTTTAACGCAGCCACACAATAAATAAAAACTATCACCACAATGCTCACCACAATGATTTCCCTTATCTCATGTGTTAATATTTTTTATTGTAACAATTTATGATTTGCAAAAATAACTGTTGCATCTGTGTAGATTAGATAAGCAAAGTGTCATTATGCGCATAATGAACAACGCGCAACGCGCCACTGACTGTAGACTAGTTTTTTTCTGGTCAGTGGCGCAATTGTTTGTTGAAACTGCAAAATAGCATCAGGGATGGTTTGCGCCGGAACACGCCTCTTTTTTTGCGCTGAACCGCCCAGGGAGCGCAAGTTCATTCCCTAGTTTGCCGACGTGCGTCTGTGGAGGGAAAAACCCGCTGTGCGCCGGTGCGAAATACGAATGATACATGCGTCACTGACAAAGTCAATTGCGCTGGGTGCAAGATATGGCCCATTATTTTCCACATACCATACAATTTTGTCTCCCTGAAACGCACAGATTTTGTACAAAACTCATTGATTTGAAAAGTGTCCTTGCCGGCTAATCTGTAAATTGTGATTGGCCTATATACCTTGTCGGCCAGAAATGTAATGCTCCTTACCATGTTTGAAAGATTCGGTCACAATGCAATGCTAAAAGGAGTTAACTTACAGGTCCGAAGCGGGAGAAATTATGATAATGTCGGTCTTTTCTACATCACCAATCCCAGGAAGGAAACTGTTGCCTACAATCCCTGTTTGTTTTAGTCCAAGAAAAGAGATTTATGTTGGAGACAATAACTTGCGGCATCGTTTACTTTGAGGTTTGTACCTTTTGCATATCATTAACGTGTACTAATACACACTTACACACCAAAGGAAATGTAAAATCGTTAATCGGATAATAAGTGCCTTTTAAAGACACTGACATGTTTTGTCCAACAATATCATCTTCACAGAGGATTACAAATTTTATGAATTTTGAAGTGTGAATGCATTTACTAGAAATATAAAAAGCCAAAATTTGACTTCAAAATAGATTTTTAAGTGTCATAAACTTTTGTTAAACACAGAGGCTATGTTTTGCGATAATCCAAAAGTCCTTCTAACCCAAACATATGACATCACTGTGGCACTCTATTGGGCCATAGAATAACATTATACATAAGCTAGTATAATGTTAAAAAAGCACCCTTAACATGCACAAGAACTTATGAGCGATCTAAAAGTGAAAGAAGCCTAGGATACTTAAAACTCTGACCATTGTTTTATCTTGTGTTAACAACACAGATTAATGTTTGTGACTACCACCAATCAGAAGCAAGATTTCATCAGATTGAGGAAGTTTATGCATCGATGCCTCTTGACTGAAGTTCTCTTCTGATAGCAGTTAATGTCCATTGTAGATATGACATGTGTTCATATGACCTGTTTGTCCTGTTTCTTTCAGGTTTGATGTGGAGCAGAACCAGCTTAATGAGGAACTGCAGAGGGAGAAGAACCAGCGAGAGAAACTGAACCGAGAGCGAGACATGCTGACCGGCGAGTTATTTACAATCAGACAACAGCTACAGGTATGTTTGTGCATTTTATATTTCGGTATCTTTGCTGTGATAAGTAAATGGGGTTGCCTAGATGATGAGTGTGGGTTCAATCAAGCTAAGCATGTAATGTGTGTCCAGGATAAGGACACAGAGCTATCCGCAGTTCTTCTGAAGGTGGAGCACCTGGAATCCGAGATCCAGGATCTCTCCTCTCAGGAGTCCAAAGACGAGGCATCGCTAGCAAAGGTTAAGAAACAACTGCGCGACCTGGAAGCAAAGGTCAAAGATCAGGAGGAGGAGCTTGATGAACAGGCCGGAACCATTCAAATGTTGGAGCAGGTAAAGTGGGAGGGGTTAAAGGATCGTCTGATTTTAAAAAGTGGATATGGCCTTATCTGATCTACCGGCGCGTGTGTCTCAGGCTAAGCTTCGTTTGGAAATGGAGATGGAGCGAATGAAACAAAATCATTCTAAGGAGCTAGACAGTAAAGATGAAGAAGTGGAGGAAATCAGACTGTCCTGCACCAAGAAGGTAAACATAAATCATCTGAACATTTTGCTCTCACAATTTCACACATGTCTGTTTGATAATGGATGTTTTGTGTGTATACACAGTTGAAGCAGATGGAAGTGCAGTTGGAGGAAGAATATGATGACAAACAGAGAGTCCTGAGAGAAAAGAGAGAACTAGAGTCCAAACTGATAGCGGCTCAGGAACAGGTACTAACACAATACCATTTATATAACACAAAGTGTACACATTTGCATTTGGTCGACGCTTTATCTAAAGTGACCTACAGCATTGAACCCATGACTTCTTGCACTGCTACCTTACAGGAACTCTATGGTGTACAACATACAACCATTGTATGACACAATATAACACAACTCCAATATAACACAACTGTGTCTGATCTGGTGCATGCATGTTCATTTGTGGTTTTTTGTGAACTGAATTACAG
The DNA here is from genome assembly GCF_030506205.2 of Paramisgurnus dabryanus. Lineage (NCBI taxonomy): Eukaryota > Metazoa > Chordata > Actinopteri > Cypriniformes > Cobitidae > Paramisgurnus > Paramisgurnus dabryanus. The sequence continues at coordinate 7,640,407 of NC_133346.1, forward strand.
GTTGGTCATAAGGATGTCGAGACTGAAAAACGCCTGAGGAAAGATCTAAAGCGTACAAAGGTCCTGCTGGCTGACGCTCAGATCATGCTGGACCACATGAAGAGTAACGTGCCCAGCAAAAGAGAAATCTCCATCCTTAAAAATAAGGTAGCAATAGCACTGCTATTTACTATGAATAGGGGACAATGCAACGCTCAATATGTTCGCTTTGCCAATAGAAGCCCCACCATTCAGTTAAATTAGTTTTTTAATTGAGATGTCTTTCCACATTTGGAGATAGGACTTTAGTCTTGCATGACTGAAATAACAGCCTAGAGACGTTGCAAATATGGCCGTCTATTGGTGTGACTTCACTGAAAGGACTTTGTCTGAGCGTGCGTGTTTTTTTTGGGTTTTTTTTGTTTAGTTGGAGGAGTCGGAGTTCGCCTGTGCGGCTGCAGTTAAAGCACGCAAGTCCATAGAGCTGGAGATAGAAGACCTTCACATTCAAATGGATGACATCACTAAATCCAAGATGTCTGTAAGTCAAAATCTTTGCTTACTGTACTATGTAGTATGTTAAAAATAAAGGAAATCATCAGTATTAACAGTAGCTAAAAACATCCAGATATAGCATAAATGTGTAGGTAGCCTATTCATTCTACACATGCTTGGTTGAGAAGTACTTTACTGAATGCAGTGCATATATTTTAATGTTAATTCACACTTAAGGTTTTCTTGGGTCCAAAGAAATATACCCAATCCAAATCACTTTTTACTCGAACCCAAGGTGCATAAATTTTTTTTTTTTTTTAAATGACCTAACCCGAGACAAACACGAGAAAATTACCTGACTGGATCGGATGTAAACGCCACCGACGTGAATGAATGCAGTGCATATATTTTAACGTTAATTCACAATAGAGGTCTTCTCGGGTTTAAAGAAACATACCCGAAAACGACCCGAATCACTTTTTACCCAAACCTGAGAAACATACTTTTTTTTAAGACCCGATGAGACAAACACGAGAAAATTAGACCAGAGTCCGACCCAACTTTTTTTACCCGACTGGACCCGAATGTAAATGGCACCGACGTGAATGCAGTGCATATATTTTAATGCTAATTCACACTAGAGGTGTGAATTAGATCCAAAGAAATATACCCGACCCAAATCACTTTTTACTCAAACCCAAGGTGAATATATTTTTTTTGTAAGATGACCTGACCCGAGACAAACACGAGAAAATTACCTGACTGAATCGGATGTAAACGCCACCGACGTAAATGAATGCAGTGCATATATTTTAACGTTAATTCACAATAGAGGTCTTCTCGGGTTTAAAGAAACATACCCGAATCGACCCGAATCACTTTTTACCCAAACCTGAGAAACATACTTTTTTTTTAAGACCTGATGAGACAAACACGAGAAAATTAGACCTGAGTCCGACCCAACTCAGTGGCATTTTTTTACCCGTCTGGACCTGAATGTAAATGGCACGACGTGAATGCAGTGCATATATTTTAATGCTAATTCACACTAGAGGTGTGAATTAGATCCAAAGAAATATACCCGACCCAAATCACTTTTTACCCGAACCTGAGGTGCATAATTTCTTTTTTTTAAACCCGACACAAACCTGAAAAAAATTAGACCCGAGTCTGACCTGACCAAGTGGGGATTTTTTTTCAACCCCACTGGACCGAATGTAAACAACACTGACGTGAATGCAGTGCAGATATTTTAATGTTAATTCACACTAGAGGTCTTCTCGGGTTCAAAGAAATGTAGCCGACCCGAATCACTTTTTACCTGAACCCAAGGTGCATACTTTTTTTTTAAAGACCAGACTTGAGACAAACAACAGAAAATTAGACCCGAGTCCGACCCAACTCAGTGGCATTTTTTTTTACCCGTCTGGACCTGAATGCAGTGCATATATTTTAACGTTAATTCACACTAGAGGTCTTCTCGGATCCAAATAAGTATACCCGTCCTGAATCACTTTTTACCCAAACCTGAGGTGCATAATTTTTTTTTTTAAGACCCAACCCGAGACAAACCTGAGAAAATTAGACCCAAGTTCAAACCGACCAAGTGGCTTTTTTTAACCGGACTGGACCCGAATGTAAACGGCACTGAAGTGAATGCAGTGCATATATTTGAACGTTTATTCACACTAGAGGTCCTCTCGGATCCAAAGAAATGTAGCCGACCCGAAAGACTTTTTACCCGAACCCAAGGTGCATCATTTTTTTTAAAGACCCGAAACAAACCCGAGAAAATTAAACCTGAGTGCGACCCAACTCATTTTTATTAAACCCAACTGGATCCGGATGTAACGCACCAGTCCGACAGAAAGAAACCCCGGTGGCCTTGCAACCAATTTGGCCTGCTGGTCCATTTATTTTCCTTTGTGATCTGACAATGACACCAAGGTAACCGCTAAAATGTGCATTCAAAATTGATTGGCAGGTCTGGCTCAATGAAAAGTAACCCACCACCAGTCACACGATGTCGCAAGTGCTTTTGGCAAACAGAAAAGTGGTTGGAAAAGGGCTTGATGCACACACGCACAAGAGTTTGGTGCTTCTCTGGTCCGTTCGGCAAAAACACATTCATTTTAAATTACCCGAGACCCGATGCCACTAATATTATACACGACCCGTGTCCAAGGTACACGTGAAACTTTTATACCCAACCTGCTCTGGTCTCGTGTCGGACCTCGTATTCGAAGTTGACCTGTGAAGATCTCTAATTTAGATGCCGTATTTCTTCTTGTCATCCATGAACCAAACTTTTTCCAAATCGCTTTTCAATTCTTGTCCATTCACAAATACTTTTGTCCTAAGAGTGCCAACCATTATTATTACTTAAAGCTTTTCCTTTTCCTGTAACTTTTGCGCCACCATCTTTTTTTCAACATAAAATTGCAGGTTATGGTACTTATTTTTACTTTTGTTGAAAATCACCTGACATTTACCGTAAAATCCAATCTGAGAAACTATAAATCATTTTTTAAACTTCAGGTTAAGGAGATGGTTTTGTAAACTATTAACAATTGTTAATGTACTTACGCAATGAGTAAGTTTTTTTTTTTACCAAAAGAAAAGTTATGGATTGCATCTTTAAGTGTACGCCATATAATCCAAAGCTGTTTAGGACTCTTTTCATGTTTAAAAACTGTCCTGAAATAAACCTAGATAAATCCATTTCCAGACAATATACAAGTTTCTTTTAGTTCCTCCAGTTATTGAGCCACCCATTGTGTGTTATTGATCAGCCAGTCATACGAGACAACCGAACAACATCTCCTTTAGAAATTTGCCATTCAGTTTTCCTCCTTTAGAAAATATAAATCATCTTTTGAATGGTATAGGGGTGTGAAAAAATATCATGTTTTACTCGGAAATGGATGAAAAGGCTGCAGTTAAATCATCTCCTTATCAAGCTTATAAAATATTCCAAACAAATATTTAAGAGGATGAAATCTTAAAACCTCCTGAGCCGGATCAAGAATCCCTGAATCATGTCAGTGTTTCTTTGTAACCTAACCGGGTGTGACCTGATCAAGGTATAAATTTAAAACCCCATCTCTTCCATGTTAATCCGAATTTTTGAAACCAGGCTGGCCTTTGTGTAGTCCTGCTTAGCTTTGCCCACATTGAAATCTTATTTTCTGCGTTAGATTCTGTGTTTCTTGTCACCGTCTAAATCACAAATTTGAAGTCACTGTACAATATTACAATATTTAATTCTTCCTCTAGTATTTACTCTTAAAATTAAAAGACAAAGCTGTAAAAACACTGCAGTCTGTATCTCTATGAAGATATAACTTGTCAAACCACATCTGTTTCATTCATAGCTGGAGGAGCAGGTGAGCCGTCTGCAGAGAGAAAAGAACGATCTGCAATCTCGTTTCGAGGAGGATCAGGAGGACATGAATGAACTCATGAAGAAACACAAAGCTGCAGTGGCTCAGGTGACCTCACTTACTAGCTGTGTCCCAATTCGAAGGCTGGATCCTTTGAAGGTCATGTCCGTCGAGGGTCTTCGTAGGTCGTGTCATTCAAAGGACTCGTCTTTAAAGGAAGTTCGCTTGTGGACTTTGGAGGGTGAATCCTTTAAAGACCGAGTCCTGTGAGGGACACGACCTTCGAGGGCGAGGAGTCTGTCCTTAAAGGATTCAACCTTGCAGCCTTCTAATTTCATTTTGCTTGTGGACTGAGGCTGCATTCTTTCGAAGATCAATTCTTTGCATTCGAATGTCGCGTCCTTCAAAGGATACAACCCACTTATTTCAGTTCACTTCGTGGACTTCAAAGTTTGAATCCTTCGAAGACCTAGTCCTTTGAAGGACGTGACCTTCGAATGCAAAGTCTTGGTCTTCGAAGAATGGAACTTACTCATTTCAGTTTGCTTTGTGGACTTTGGAGGTTAAAATCCTTCGACGACTGAGTCCTTTGAAGGACACGAGTCACACGACCTTCGAATGCGAAGACTTTGTCTTCGAAGGATGCAACCTACTCATTTCAGTTCGCTTCATGGACTTCAGAGGCTGCATACTTCAAAGACCAAGTCTTCACATTCGAGGTCGCATCTTTTAAAGGACTCTGTCTTCAAAGGATGCAGCCTTCTCATTTCAGTTTGCTTTAGGGAATTCGGGGGGTGCATACTTCAAAGACCAAGTCTTGCATTCGAAGGTCACATCACTTAAAGTAAACTGTCTTCAAAGGATGCAGCCTCCAAAGTCCACGAAGCAAACTGAAATGAGCAGGCTGCATCCTTCGAAGACCAAGTCTTCGCATTTGAAGGTTGCGTCCTTCAAAGGACTCTGTCTTTCAAGGATGCAACCTACTCATTTCAGTTCGCTTTGTGGACTTTGGAGGTTAAAATCCTTTGACGACGAGTCCTATGAAGGACACGGCCTTCGGATGAGAAGACCTGATCTTCGAAGGATGCAACCTACTCATTTCAGTCTGCTTCGTGGACTTCGGAGGCTGCATACTTCAAAGACCAAGTCTTCACATTCGAAGGTCGCATTTTTTAAATAACTCTGTCTTCAAAGGATGCAACCTACTCATTTCAGTTCGTTTCATGGACTCCGGAGGCTGCATACTTCAAAGACAAAGTCTTCGCATTCGAAGGTTGCATCTTTTAAATGACTCTGTCTTCAAAGGATGCAATCTACTCTTTTCAGTTCTCTTTGTGGACTTTGGAAGCAGCATCATTTGAAGACTGAGTCCTCGCCTTTAAAGGTCGCATCATTCAAAGGACTCGGTCTTCGAAGGATGCAGCCTTCTCAATTCAGTTCGCTTCATGGACTTCGAAGGATGCATCCTTCAATCAGCAAGTAATTGCCTTCGAAGGACGCAAACTTCGAATGATCAGCCTTCGAATTGGGACACAGGTTTGCAACATCCCGCTGATGCTGAAGCACAGATGTACAGTAGTGTTAAAATAATTGTTTGTGTTATGTATGTGTCTGCATAGTCTACAAGAGATCTGGCACAAATCAGTGACTTACAGGCCCAACTGGAGGAAGCCATGAAGGATAAACAAGAGATCCAGGACAAGGTACAAAAACGTCATTGAATACACATGAAGACATCTTTTTGTACCTCTGTTCCAAATTATAGGGTGCTAACTTATTGTAGAAAGCCTAAATAGGCAGCTGGCTTTTAAGGGAGCATCTGAACAGATTTTCTGCACTGTCAGATTAGTAGGTGGGCTTAAACACAGCCCCAGCATAACCTCTGTGTTTTTGTGTACGCACCCGCAGCTTCACTCCCTGCAGTCACAGCTTGATTTTCAAGAACAGTCCATGGTGGAAAAATCGCTGGTCAGCCGTCAGGAAGCCAAAATTCGGGAATTGGAAACCAAACTTGAATACGAGAGGACCCAGACCAAACGTCTGGAGGTGAGGCATGTGTGGATTTGATTATTGTGGTTTTTCTTTTTTGAGGTTTCTTCAACTCGCATATCTTTCTTTTTCCTCTGTCGGTGTCCTTCAGAGTCTGGTTACGAGGTTGAAGGAGAACCTAGAGAAGATGACTGAGGAACGAGACCAGCGGATCAACAGCGAGAACCGGGAGAAAGAGCAGAACAAGCGCATGCAGCGTCAGGTCCGAGACGTAAAGGAGGAGATGACCGAACTATCTAAGAAAGAGTCAGAAGCCAGTCGCAAAAAACATGAGCTGGTGAGTATTAACTTTGAATCACTGTTACGTATACATAAACTAGCATTGTTACAACAGTCAATTTAGTTACACTGAGCTGATATTTCATTCAACTTTGATTGGTCAACCCCTCAAACAGCAAATGGATATCGAAAGTCTGGAGGCAGCCAATCAGAGCCTTCAGGCAGATCTAAAGTTGGCCTTTAAGCGGATTGGGGACCTTCAGGCTGCCATGGAAGATGAAATGGAAACAGATGATGATGAGGAGCTCATCAGCAGGTAGTGGCAATGGTTCCCATGGCAACAGTTCTCTGTAGTTTATCAGGAGCTGATAGGAATGACCATTTACATGCACTATTTTTCATCCTGTTCTTTTTCTCTTTACGTATCTTCAAAATTTGTGGAGTTTCCAAGTTTCCTCATTTTCCTTCTTTTCTTTTTTCCTCTTTCTTATTTTCTGGTAGTTTACAAGACATGGTGACAAAGTATCAGAAAAGAAAGAACAAAACGTGAGAATACTGTACTAAGCGGTTTTTGTTTGTCAACTGTCGAGTTTCTATTTATTTTAGACAAAAAAATCATGTGTGTTCAAATATGTCAAGCATCATATGAGCAGCTGAAATGGACAGATGGATTTAGACTAACACGTCCTGTCTATACAAGCATGTACACTTCTAACAGCACCATCATGTGTTGCTAACATAGACTAAAACTAGCTATACAGACCAAACCCACTTTTTGTACCAGGCTAAAAAAGCATGTATATATATTTATATTGGGCATTTTAACATGAGGGGTTTATGTGTATTAAACATTTTGGATATTATTTCTTTACTTGCTAGTTACATGAGACTCAAAAATATTTTATTGGCTTGAAAAATTTGAAATCCTAAAGTTTTTACTTCCTAGGATGAATTATAAATCCATCAATTTCTAGTGCCAGGGTTGCCAGGTTTTCACTGCAAAACCTGCCCAGTAGCTAATCAAAACTAGCCCAATCACGCAAAATCTACGTTTTTGGCAGCCCACAGAAACGGCGTTAAACTAGTAGCCCAATCCCACTGGAAATCCGCAGACTTGGCAACCATGCATCTTGTTACTGAGGTTATGCTGTGTCTCTGTGTGTTGTTATGTGCTTGGAAGAAACAGTCAGAGCAAAGTAGTGTTTTGCTAAATACACTTGATTGCTGTAATTGAAATACAGTACGATAGCAATCAAGAAAGCAGATTGTCATGGTGGATCAGTGTGTGATGTGAGCGATTTTTGTGTGTTGGTTTTTGCCTTATTCTGCATGCTGCAGTATGTTTAAATACTTAAAAAACAGCTAAAACCTTGCTTCCCTGATTGTGTCTGCAATATTTTTTGTTTTTTTGCATATTTACGTTTGTGTACCTGTAGCTCAATTGGTTTAAAATTAGCAGTGCAAAGGTTATAGGGTCGAGCCCATAGACAACACATATTGTACCGATACAATATCTCTATACACTCCAAGTCACTTTAGATAAAATATTTTGTATTATATGATACTATATTTACTAGTTGTGGATTTAAAGGCTCTTCTGTTTTTTTAAGAGAACTAATTTGTGTTGTGGCACTAACGACTAACTGAATTGTTGTGACATCCTGTTCTCGTTTAGCTTAAATAACCTTTCGGATTTCTTGCTTTATCTGATCAAAAATCTCTTTTTGTCAGTGGTGATGATTCTGATATGGATTCAGAAGTGGAAGACCGGGTGGATGGAGTAAAATCATTGCTCACCAAGAACAAAGGATCCACAAAGTCAGTTTTGGACGAGGGCAGCCTAAAGACCACCAGGTCAGTATGAAGATCTTTTAGCTGCTGGAATTTCATTTTAAGATTTAAGTTTGGATCTCACAATTTAAGTTTTAATGTTATCTATAATAGTAAAAAGATTAAAGATTTTGGGTAACGTAAAAATAAATCATGATTTCTTTCATCTCATAATCAAATTATGAGATGGTAGCATCAAGTTTGATTTACGTCAATGCTTTTACTTTGAGTTCAACCCTTACTCACTCAATATTAAAGATATCATTCCACACAATTGACAAATCCAGTCATTCAGATTGTCTTAAAAATCGCAACCAAAATCTCCATCTGTGAGATGTATTTGATGTTGGATTAATTTCACTTGAGTTAATATGGTGCTTTATCGTAGCTGTCATTAGGAGTATAATCCTTTATATTCCTGGGTTCGACGGAAAAATGTGTTGCTAAATTATTTGTCAGATCCTTTTCATTCTTTGAAATCTTGTCTATCTCGGTCACGGTTCTTATCCGGTTTCAATATTAGATCTTAATCAGTTCTGTCACCATTTTTATGCTTTTTTTTGTCCACCCAGACACCCAAATGCTGCTAATGCAGATGTCAAAGATTTAAAAGAAGGTAGGGAAGGAAAAGAGGGTAAAGAGGAAGTAAAGAAAGATTCAGATGACAGCCTCCCAGTTTCGGTAATGAGCTCGCTTAGCTACAGGAAACGGTCTAATCTGAAAGGTACGGGGGATGAGAACTCCCTCTTCAGTGCCCTTCGGGAGCAGCCGGACGATCCTGACCGTCTATCGCTGCGCAAAGCCAGGAGCAAGTCCACTGACAGGTCTCAAGCTGGTGATGATGTAGATGACCGTGGTTCTGTGATCTCCCAGGCATACTCAGAGGCCTCCATCAGGGCCAGGAAAGGCCTGGAACGCCGCTGGACTAAAAGCAGTCCAGAGTTCGATAAGGAGTCTATGGTGTCTTCATTGGCCCCAAGTCGAGCTTCCGTTCGTCGCGGGTTGGACCAAGATGAGGATGCCCGGTCAGGTGTGAGCGGCTTCAGTTTGCGACGTAGTACTTCGTGGATGGATGACACTCGTAGTGATTTTGGGCCAGCGGGTAGCAGTTTAAGCCAGCGATCTAGAAGCCGGAGTCCCGGGAACACCAGCATAAGTTCTCGGATGTCTCTGGCCCGCAGCACCCGGCTTAGTGAATTTGGAGTTCATGTGAATAACGATGACGATGATGACGTTGACTCCGTGAGCGTAGCAGCGTACAGTCCACACTCACATGTTCGAAGTCTGTCCACTCCCGCCCAGCTACGCTCCTCTGAGAGTCACCTGGACTCCTCCGACATCAAACCTGTGAGTCATCGCAACTATCTGGACCCCGATTTAGAAAAAGCCATCAATGAAGTCCTAAGCTTCAAACCAATCAAATTTAAACGTCGCAGCCTGGAAGATTCAGATGAAGAAGAAGGTGGAGGTGGTGGAGAGGATGAAGACAGGAAGAACATCAAGAGTTCGCTGCGCGACGATGAAGATGAAGACATGGGCCGCAGTGGATCCAGCCTAAGACGTTCTGCTGTGGATTCTGGACGTTGCAGCAGCTCGATAAGTTCCTTCAGCTCAAAGAGCAGCAGCAGCAGCAAGAAGAAGAAGAAGAAGAAGAGCAGACGTTCGGAATCTGAAAGCTCGTCTTCTGAAGGTCGTGGACGACGACGCTCCAAGCGCAAAGAAAAGAAAGGATCCAGAAGCTCAAGGAAAGAATCTGAATCCTCCGAGTCAGAATCCGATTCATCTTCAAGCACGGCGTCAACAGTCTCATATCGTAGCTCGAATAGCGTGAAGAGAACTCCAGGAAAGAAAACACCAGATGGAGATCCTGACAGTCCTACGGAAGAACGGCCACCCAGTAAAAAAGAATTGAAGAAACAAAAAAAGAAAGTGGACAGTGTGGTGATGAAGTATCTTTATAAGGCCGACAGTGATTGAGGGTCATCAACAGGTGACGATAGATGAAGTGTGGAGCTTCACATAACTGAGTGAAGATTGGTGAAGCTTTTCTCTAAACGCATGCTGCGTTTTGTCTCCAAACACTAAACTGATGAGTAGCATTAGTCATATATCTAATGACCCCCTTTTTGTCTTTTTAGGTGGAAAGGCATGCATTGGCCTTATAATCAGAAAAGTAATGCATGCCGGCGGATTTAAATGTGTGGCCACATACTAACAAAGAATTGATTTGAACGATTTGAGTGGTTTGAACGTTTGTGCATAGGTTCAAGGACTTATTCACGTATGACATTTGCCCTGCTATTGATCTGTGCATGGCATTACCCTTCTCCTAACCTAATTACTGTATCTAAAAAAACTTTTTGTCTTTTCCAGCCCCCCTCAATACAGATCACACAGACTGCAGGAAGAAGACAATGCCAGATTAAATAACGACACAACAACGACTGAAGAAACTCTTCTTAAAGATGGCGATGCCCAACCTTCAGAAAGCTTAGCGTAGATCTTATCTTCTGGAAATTTGTTTCCATTTGCTTCCCATTTACCCTGGTACTAACTTGCCACTTTGTCTGTTCTTAACCCTTGAAAGGGCGAGAGCTATTCATTGTTGGTCTCCACGTAACCTCATGCTTTTTTCATTAGCAGTGTTTTATGTTTACTCATGTTTTCATGCAGATATTATTTATTTAGAACTCACATCTCCATCAACAATGCGTCCATGGAAATGAAGTAATATATTGTGGAAAAGAGAATCTTTATGTAATCTTATTTTGTTTGTTTTTATAGCGAGTGCTTCATGAGAATTTTTGCCTTGAATTGGTTGAGTAAAATGTGTACTTTAGTTTAATATAATGAATTAGGCTGTTTATCTTTTTCTTTTGTTAAAACTTCTGTTGATCTTTTAGAAGTTAACTTAGAACTGCACTGAATAGCAGCATTTACAGATTTTATTATATTGAGAGATACATTATGTTTTGGCCTTAAATAATATTTAAATTAAGGCAGCAATAATTTACTAATATATATTTGAACAATGCCAAAATACAAGATATTCATTATTGATGGGAGTCTAATATTTTTGTGACGTTGTGTGTGTGTTCAGGTGTGTGCAGATGTGTGTACTCCCTTGGTTTTCTATGCATTAAATAGGACTTTAATTATGAAAATAACAGGCAAACGTGACATTTTATCTGTGCAATGGCTTATGCAGTAAAGCAAAGGATATAAAAGAGCAATATGCAGTATGTATACATAAGAGTTTTGCATTAGTTTTATTGTAAATAAAACTTATTGATCCGTTTTTATGGCTGTGGTTTACCCTGAAAGTGAATTTGGACAACAGAGCTTTTTAATCTTTATCATCAGTAACAGGTTTTATTGAAAAGCTTTTTCTTACTCGCTTCAATGGGTTTTAATATAAACTGATTAGTCACCAGTGGCGGACAGTGACTTCTTTTTTCGAGGGCGCACGATGCGAAGTTCGTCACAACATGTATATAGCCCGTCATGATGTGGTTCATAATTTCAAAATATGTGTTCTGCGCGTCGAGTGATCTTACGTGCATCACGTGTCTTGTCAAAATAAGTGCCTACTGCAAATGCGTCTAAAGGGTTTATGATAAAAGAGACACTCGCGTTTGCCAGATACTCGCATAATCTCATGTATAATCAGAGTTTACTGTTAAGGGAGTGTCTTGCGTGTATTTTGTGAACGTGAGCGTCTCTTTTATCATAAACGGTTTTGACGCATGTGCAGCAGGCACTTATTTTGACAAAACACGTGATGCACATGGTTCACATGACGCAATAAACACATATTTTGAAAACGCATGCTACACACATGACACTCCAAACACTTATTTTGAATTAGCGCCCCTTAGATGAGCAGTCACCATCCGGTGGTGGTACCACTTTTAGCATAGCTTAGCATAATCCATTGAATCTGATTAGACCATTAGCATATGCTAAAAGTTTCAATATTTTTTCTATTTAAAACTGTAGTTACATCGTGTACTAAGGCCGACGGAAAATTTAAAGTTGCGATTTTCTATGCAGATATGGCTAGGAACTATACTCTCATTCTGGCGTAATAATCAAGGACTTTGCTGTCGTAACATGGCTGCAGCAGGTGCAATGATATTACGCAGCGCCTGAAAATAGTCCCCTGCTATTGAAAGTAACCAAGGGGACTATTTTCAGCCAGTGCATAATATCATTGCGCCTCCTGCCTGAAAATAGTCCTCTGCTATTGTAAGTAACCAAGGGGACTATTTTCGGGAAGTGAGTAATATCATTGCACCTCCTGCAGCCATGTTACAGCAGCAAAGTACTTGATAATTACACCAGAATAAGTGTATAGTTCCAAAACCTTGATTCATGACCTTGAGGCATATAAGATACTATAGATGAACAATTATTAAGCCATTATTTAGCCATACAATATTTCTACTATTCCTATCTCTGTACCGAACTGTTAAAGAAAGAATTAATGACATTGCCCTCTAAAAATAATATACATACGATTATATAATGCAAAATATCCTCAATCAATCATTTAAATGAATAAAAATGCTTCTTTTATATTGTTTAAAACAACTTCTGTCAGACTTTATGAACGCAGTGTGCAAACACAACAATAGCATTTAATCCCCAGGGGTCCTGAAAGATGAACAGCGTCATTTGAACACACAAGAGAGGCATGCTGTGATTTCATTTGGTTGTATTAAACTTAGTGTTAGTAAAACCTGTTCTAAAAATGTTTTTGACACCCCCTTGGCCAGGATGGGAGTCCAGGTAAACCAGCAAAAAACACTTTAGTCTGGTTTAGGAAGTTTGTTTTTCAGCAGGGTTAATATGTACAGAAATCCTGTGATTAACCACCTCTCTGTTTCTCCCCATTGATTGCACACTCCCAAATTAATATGTCCCTTTCTGGGCATAGGATAGATTGCTTCTTCTTTGGCCATAATGGCCTTTAATGTGGCTGTTATCAGACCAAGTCAATATAAATTAACTTTATTATTTCCCTAATAAATATGCTCTTGAGCGGCATGCTTTGTAATTCCTATTTTGTGCCTTTTGAAGTGTTGAGATTGTCTGTCATGTGAGTGATGCCACTGTTAAGATGGACTTGGGAACGAACAACATACAATGCTTGGTTTTGACCGCAGGGCTTGGCAAATGGAGAGAGTTGCAAACTATATGCAATATGTGAAAAATTAAATTAAACTAAAATGCCTTATTTTATTATAATAATCTTTACAGTTTGGAAATTTTTTTGTGATTTCCCCAAAGATATGTGTGACAGAAACAGCATAAACATGAAAATTAATTATCCATTTAATTCCTCAGTTCATTAGCAGAACAGATGGAAGGAATTCTGTAGGGGAAATTTAGCATTTGCCGCAAACAACAAACATTAAATATCCACAGGAAAATTTTGGAACTTGGTCTCGTTTATCTTTTAACTTGTGTTTCTGGACTGATTATGATAATGTTCCGGGTTCATTTCAGGATAAAGTTATAAGAACTAAATAAAAATGCACGTGCATTGCTAAATGCGTGTATGCATTTCTCCATCATGGCTTCAGATCTGACGAGACCTCACATGCGCTCATAAAACATCTGTGTTGTCCTCTTGTTATTGTAGCTCAACAATGCAGAATACTTGGACGATAGATTTTGAGATTGCAGGCTACGCAAACTGCACAAATAATTGCTGACAAAACGTTTCAGCCAGGTTTTGTCTAGCCTCGTGGGCAGCCTGCCAAAGCTTTCCCACAAATATCAGCTAATGGAAAAGCTGTTATGATGGCTCACATAGCCACTTCACGTATTCTCTAAATAGTGATGCATGATGATTAATAAAGCATTAAATGAAACATTTCACTGCGCTTAACAGCAGAAACCCCTCCAGTCCTGCAGTGTAATGGAGTGGGTGTGAGATTTCTGACAATGTGAAGGTCAGTAGCAGTTTAATAGAGCATAATTCCCATTCAGTAAGTGAATTATCATTGTTGTGCCAAAAAAACTGAAATGGAATGAATCTCGATGCAATTATGTATATCAAAAGAGTCTGGAGGACCAGAAAGCAGAAAGAGAAGCTGCACCTGCCCACTGCACGAAATTGTAAAGCACATCAAAACTCCACAGGTTTTTACTGCGTGACCAATACCTCCTTTAGATGCTTCTCTGTATCATGAAGAGAACATTTTAGAGTACAGAGACATGATTTGACTTGAGAGTAACCATTTACATGTATGCATTTGAGAGATACTTTTATCCAAAGTGACTTACTTAAAGTGTGTTCCCTGGGTTTGAACTCAATATCTTTTGCACTGTATATAGGCTACGTGAGCACATTTGTAACCCCCCCCCCATACTGTAAACATCTCACAAACCAATTTTAGTGCCACCTGTTTTGTGCTTGTAGATCAGAGCGCTTGTTTTTCTAGCGAGATCTGACAGCATTCTGGTTTGCCTGTAAAGTTCAATGAAGGCCTGAGGTATTACAACATTTGGTTTAAATTTCACCTTGTTTCATCACGTTGTGTCTTGACATTTGCCAGGATTAGAAAAATAATTATTTTCCATTCACAATAACAAAGAAAAGGGGAACCCAGAAACATGTTCTGGGCCGAAGATGGCTTACATTGTCCATTTCTGGCTCAATGCTGCTCTCTTGTGTTTACAGCCCTATGCATTCACATGAGTCTAGCCAACCAAATGCAAAAAGCACCTTTTTGGCTGATTTCTGGCTTGAGTTTGGTCCGCCTGAAAAAGAGCTTGGGTTTTGATGTCAGCATCATTTTCCAACCGAAACGAAACGTCTGCCCGACATTACATCTGGACTTCAGTCCAACGTTTGTTTTGGGCGTCAAACCAACATTACATATGGATGTCATTTCAACGTTTGATTTGGGCGACAAACCAACATTACATCTTGACGTCATTTCAACTTTTGATTTGCATGTCAAACCGACATTTCATCTGGACATCAGTCCAACGTTCGTTTTGGGCGTCAAACCAACATTACATATGGATGTCATTTCAACGTTTGATTTGGGCGTCAAACCAACATTACATCTGGACGTCAGTCCAAAGTTTGTTTTGGGCAACAAACCAACATTACATCTTGACGTCATTTCAACGTTTGATTTGCATGTCAAACCAACATTTCATCCGGACATCAGTCCAACGTTCGTTTTAGGCGTTAAACCAACGTTACATCTAGACGTCATTTCAACATTTGATTTGGATGTCAAACCGACATTACATCTGGACGTCAGTCCAACGTTTGTTTTGGGCGTCAAAATAACGTTACATCTAGACATCATTTCAACATTTGAATTGGATGTCAAACTAACATTACATCTGGACCTCTGGTCGATTTTAGGTTTTGAAGTCAATCTAACGTTACACCTTGACATCAGTCTGACGGGTTTTTTAACATCAATCTGAAGTTACATCTGGAGGACAGTCCAATGTTGTTTTTTGACGTCAACCCGACGTTACATCTGGACGCCAGGCCAATGTTGGTTTTAATGTTACCCTGACGTTACATCTGGATGTCAGTTCAATTTTGGTTTTTGACGCCAACTCGACATTATATCTGGACATCAGGCCAACATTGGTTTTTGGTGCCAACTCGACATTACATCTGGACTTCAGGCCAACATTGGTTTTTAAGGTCAACCTGACGTTACATCTGGACGTCAGTCCAACGTTTGTTTTGGATGTCAAACCCACATTACATTTGGCCGATGTTACAGCTTGACGTCAATCCAACTTTGGTTTTGAAATTAACCCGACATTACATCTGGACGTCAAGGCAGACGTTATTTTTTTTACGTCAACCTGACGTTACATCTGGTGTCAGTTTAGCATTGGTTTTGATTTCAACCTGACTTAACAGCTTGACTTAAGTTTGACGCTGTTTCAATTTTCCGCTGCGATGTGTTGCTGAACTCAAGATCAGCTCTGCTTATTATGAACAAATTTCCGCTGTTATTAGTAGATTGCACTGGTCATTATGGAAATCAGCTGTTGCGCCTGTGTTATTAAATTTGCGCTTTTTTAGTAAAAAGCCCACATATACCATTCCCATCAGTGCAAATTTATTAATATCCGTAAGGCTTACATATTCGTATTAAAGCCTAAAATAAATATTTTGTTCATGGGGACTTCAAACATAAAATAGTATAGCCTATAAATATAGAACTATTATGCCAACTGGTTAAGTATTGAATGTAAAACTGCTGGAGACTACTTAAAATGTCATGTCAACTAACCATTTTCTGTTAAAATGACTTATTAGCAGTCTGAACTCCCTCCTCATGAATATTAATATTACCAACCCTACATGCAAACAGAGCAATGTTTGTTCTTGCCTGATGAATAATTTACTTGGTCCTAAAAGTGTCCACAGCCAGGTTTGTGAGTACGATTCGAGATGCAGCAAAAGAAAAACCTTTAAAATCATGATTTAAAATCCGAGGTTCAGATCTGTTTCCTACCGCTGTGTTTTAATAGAACTGACAAAAAAACTTTATGTAGAAGCATAAAAACTATTATGTAAGCTTAAGCTGATAACATCTTAAGGGTATTCGAAAGCATACAGGCTCTAAGATAATGTGGGATGTCATGAAAGTATAGAAATGGAGTTCAAGTATCATTTTTTTAAACATGTGGTTTTCCTTGATACAGTTTGTTCGGTAGACATAAGTGACCTTAGCTTACTGACCATGAACAGCTGCATTTGTGTGTGGGTATTAGGTGTTGCCTATATTTTGAAGGGCTGGCCAATGAGAAAACTTTCAAAAACACTAAATGTGTAAAAACCTAAAAAATAACATTGTTTCTTTATGATTTTTACAGTCAAAGTGAAGCCTAATTCACAAGGTCATAATTCACAAAACCATTTCTCCAGATATGGGAGGTTATACTGTAGATTATCATTTCTGTAATGTTAATGGCTGTTTAGTCAGCATCCCATATGAAATAAATTATAAGCCTGTGAATTTGATGATGGCTTCGTTGCCTTGACACAGCAGTCACTGTATTTCACGGTCTTGATTTTCATTAGCCAAGTAGACAGACTCAGCAGTGCTGTGGAGCTGAAATCTCTGGTTGAAGGTCTGAGCGATGCGACACAGGCATTAGCTAAACAACATAAACTGTAAAACAGAGCCAGGAGGGCCTGTTGTTGCAACTGAATGATCTTAATGCTAATAACAGTGTTTGTTGAAGTTCAGGTTTATTCTTGTGGATCTAATGTGGCCCCAGAAGTATTTGGCCTCTTTAAAATGCATGAAATTCATTGCATTCTTTCAGAAATATATCAAACCCTGAGGCATCTGCTAATACATGATGCTAGACCCTTTCTTGTAACTACTGTAGTTTAACTTTTTTACATTTACACACATTTGATGCTTTACAAATATACCTTCAAGCTCTACTTTTTTTCAGTATGTGTGTACCCTGAGATCAAAACCTTATCCTTAGCACAGTGATCTAGCTATACAGAAACACTCATATTAACCAACACCATTTAATTTTGCAATTAACTAACACAATTTTTGCCAGTACAATAAATATTAGTCAGTAAATTAAGTCAGTTGGGAGTCCCCCAAGCAATTGCGTTCAAGTTTAACTTGTTCTTGGGTAGCACATCTCTTCTCGTATATCAGATGTAATACTTCTCCGTACCTCCCCGCACGCAAAAGCTCCAATCTGAGTCAAATGACGCTGTGCTGGATGATCGCCAGGCTGCTGTCCGAAGTTTCCAGCCGCGTTGAGGTTGATTGGTGCGCGGATGCAGGGAGCTGTCCGAGGTGCTGAACCTCAATCCGCTTATACCAGCCGGAGCTTCGGTAGCATAGACAACACAACCATCTGCTTACAAGCATTTTATTTAACCACTGAGTAATCCGGACTGGATTTTTTTTTTCAACATGGACATGTTAAACAGTGTTTTAAGGATGTGCGTACGGACTGCGCTACAAACGAACTCGCTGTTTCTGCTACTGGTTCTGGTAATTTCATTGAGCCAAACGCGTTGTCAGGGTAAGTCTCTATTTTTTTTTTAAGTTATAGAGTTAGTAGGTCAGAGGATTAACTGGGGTTTACTGCGATGTAGTAATCTGCACATAGCCTACACGTTTTGAATTGTTCTAAAATGTACTCATTGACAACGGATGATAGAAACTATCTAAACTTTATTTAGTTGAGACTGAGACCACATTCACATAGGACGAGGTCTTTGCGTTAAAAACCGACAGATTTGTAAACAAAAGTCTAATTTGTAAAAACTCAACGCATGAGACGCCAAAGAGAAACGGCAAGTGCCACGCATTTACCAAAGACATCCGTCTGACGCATGGGCAAACATTGAAAAATAGCACAGAACTCGTCTTGCGTGAACGGATCAACACATTGCCACATCGGCTATGACTAAAACGTTTCCCAAACACTGAGTCACATGCAGTTATATCAGTTTATTTAAATTATTTCTGTGCGTGCACTGGCGCAGTGCTATAGGACAGAGTCCCTGTAGCAGAAGACACTAATCCTGAAAATGAGATTACCGCTGTCCCGTATACAGACATACTTTTCAAAACAGAGTTGTTTTTAGAGTTCAATAACTATACATTTATATATTATATTATTATAACTCTATAATTATATCTTTGTGTTTTTTTAACAGTTTTTTATTTTGCGCTACTTTATAATTAATTAAGTGCCACGGCATACTTGGTCCATATTGGCTTTGATTATGTATTGTGTTCTGCACTGTCAAGTGGTACAAGAGTACAAAATCGTTTACAGTAAATTAATCGTTTATTTCACACCTACACAGTTTAAATAAACGAGCACAAATTAACTGAAGCATTGTGTACCTTTTAAATGTTTGTGAAATTCACTCTGACGCAGCAAAAAACATAAAAAGTTTTGGTTTTACTCTAAAAAAAGTTGGGTTGTTTAACCCATGTTTGCGTAACAACAACCCAGCATACCTGTAGGTTTAATTCCCAACGGTTGGGTTTGTCCACAATTTTAAATATGAGGGTTGTTAAATGTTTTAGTTGCTAAAATCAATACTTCAGCCAAATATCAAAATGACCAAACATTTACTCACCATCAAGCAATCCGAGATACATATGATGTCCATCAACTTTCAGACGACCACATACTCTTCAAAGCTTTATAACGATAGAAAACAGCGATCAGGGAACGACTTTAAACCCCCCAAAAATGCATCCATCCATTACATAAGTAATCCACACGACTCCAATGGGTTAATAAAGGTCTTGTGTGGGTAATCAATGCGATTTTGTAAGAAAAATATCCATATTTCAAACCTTATAAACTATAATAACTAGCTTCAGGTAACGACGCCATTTTGGTCTTACGCGATTTACGACAGTTACTGCGCAAGGTACCCATGGCAACGAACGCTCACTACGCATACGCAACTCTCTCCTGAATGCGCGAGTAAAGATGGCGTCGTTACCGCAAGCTATTATAGTTTATAAAGTTTGAAATATGGATATTTTTAAGCTTGGGACTCCAAATATGTCCGTCTGAAAGATGATGGACGTGCATCTCAGATTGCTTAAGGCTGAGTAAATCATGGGGTAATTTTGATATTTGGCTGAGTATCCATTTAATCTCACAGTGATGACATACTGAGGTCTGAATTCAAGCAATAAAGGCCTTGCACTGAAATGTTTTCTGTTAAGCTGCTTCGAAACAGTGCATGTTGGAAAAGCTCCATGGAAATACATTTGAATTGACTGAATTTCTAAGACACGTGAATGAGTCATTCAGGTTGCTATTTAAGGCAGAAGTGTCGGCTCAACATTCAACAGCACTAAAGTATGCGCGACTGTATTCATCAAGGTCTTGAAAGTGTTTCTGAATTATTTGTCTCTTTGTAGCTTTCAGATTCTTTCATAATTTCATGCAACGTTTATCCTCCTACTGCTTATTCAAATACAGAAATATCTAAACTAAGCTTTCATACCCCTTATTTCAAGGGTGGGGGTTGAAAATGTTCTACACCTGTTTTTTGGAAAGCCGATGATTAACTTGATCAAAGGCTATTCAGAAAATGCTAGTTGACATAATTAGTCTGGCTCTTTATCGGTTTGTGGGTTGTAAATTATAGGACATTAGGACAAAATGCTCACCGGGCATTGCAGCTGGAAGCTCTGGAGCCAAGATACTGGCCTGGGCCCGGTTGCATAAAGCACCTTAAGTTTTTCCCTTAAGTATGACACTTAAGGGGTAAATTCCCCTTAAATACTGTAAGAGAATAATTTAACTGTGTTGCATATAATCTCTTAAACGGTTCTCTTAGGTAAGGGTAATCGTTAAGTGTTTCACGACAGCGACCCAGGTTTGTTGTTATAAAATACTATTGTTGCCATGGAGACGCAACAGAAAAAACTTAAGGGTCTTTTCTGCAACACTCTTAAGTTTAAGGGAAACATAAGGGTGAACTTAAGGGAAAATTACACTTAAGGTGCTTTATGCAACTGGGCCCTGTTCTTTAGTGTGTCTTGCAATAATCTTTACAAAAAGGTCCTTCAAAATTGAAGATCACAGTTTGTTTGGCTTCTTTTGTGAGAGCTTACACTGGTGATGATTTGGGTAGTTTTTGCACGTAGTATAATTCTGCATGTAGTCAGACAACCCTGAAACCACCATTGGCCGCTAATGCCAAGCGGTTCCTGCAGTGCTCAGGGAAGAACTGCAACTGTTGAAATCTTGTATAAACAACTGATATCTAACATCCTGTTTGTGTCTGCGGCTGTATTGATCTCCTCAAGCACTCAGGTGTGTTGTAAAGCCTTCGGTAAACAGACTTGTTGGCTGCAAAAATGTTGCATAACAAAGATTATGCACAAAGTCTTCTCCCCAATGGCTTGTGAATATTAGATGCTATGTGGTTAAGAAGAAGCCAGCAGTTTATAGATACTAAAATGTTATGGTTTATTATAGTGTTCAAGGCTAGAGTTTCTCACAGCCTCAAAGAAAAAATAATAAAACAAAAAAGGGACATTGAAGAAGTGTTCATGTTTATCTCCTTCTAACAGATCGCAGAATCTCATCTCGCTCAAAAAAAAAAAAAAAACGTATCACTTCATACTTAAACACCAGAGAAACTAAAATCTATAAACTCATAATTTATAGTGTCTTTGTGCTTATGTAGAAAATTAAGGATCAAGTCTGACTTTTCCTGATCCAGGTCCTCTCCCAGGTCAAAAAAGGCCTTGTAGTTTGTCACTCATTTTTTCGCCTCATGATAGCAGATTTAAAACATTTAAATTAATTTAATCGTCAAGCTATGATGCTTGCTATGTATTGATTTCAGCGGTTTTCCTTTATGCCTAACGGGCGATGACATTGACTTACTGGGCATCAATAATCCTTGATCATCTAAAAGCACTGGCAGTGCTTTTTACACCTGCAGTCGAAAGTGGGATATTTAGGTTGAAGATTACAAGATGACATTTTATGTCTTTGAAGGTTATTGGCATTCTAATCCACCTGTCATGACGTGCGACATTTTATTTCTCTTTTATCATAAACCCTTTCGACGCAAGTGCAGTAGGCTCATAATTTGACATGATGCATGATTAACATATGCATATTTTGAATTTGTGCCCCCTCGGAAGAGAAGTCAATGTCCGCCACTGTGTATAAATCTCAATAAATTTGTGGTCCATCCATGGTTACATATTGTTCATAATTTTTTAGTAAGATTGTTATTATTGTTATTCGTTTTTCTTTTCCTTTTAGCTTCTTGGTATTATAACATTTTTCAATATGTGATAATACAAATTCATACAAATTAGCAACCTCTCAAAATACCCTCTAAAAAAATGGTGCTAAATAAATACCACTAAAAGTGGTTCAGCAATCATAAGGGAAACCCATTGTAAGTGAAACCATTTGACTGAAAATAGGCAATAGAGCACTTAAAGGGGTTCCCCTATATAATTATGAGCTAATGAACCACTTTTAGTGCACCATTTTTTTAAGAGTTCATGTTGCCATGAGATTGTGTTGCTGCATCTGTGGTATTAAAAAGTGACGGATGTATCTTGTAGACCTGTGAACCTGTGTCTTCTTGGATAGCAGCCTTTTGTTAGTGCAAGCAGAACGATCTGATCTTCTCACATTAAACATCTCACCAGTCCTTAAGCTTTGATTGACATTTGCCTAGCTTGAACAGACATCTGCTGTTTGCTGTGTTCGGCAGTGCAGTGTGTAATTTTTTAAAGGATCTCTTGACAGAAATGCAAAATAATATACAAAACTATATTATCAGGGGTGTATAAAGACCTTTTTATAATGAACCATTATGTTTTTATTAACTTAGAATGAGACGTTTTTATCTACATACACAGAGGGTTCCCTTACGTGGAAGTCGCAATTTTGTGCCACCATGTTTCTACAGAAGCCCTTAACTGACTTAACTTTTTTTACTTAGTTGTCTCCGTTTGATAACGTGTTTTTTACGGTGGCGGCTACCATAGTTTCAAAAGCGGGGGGTGAGCAGTGGATTTAGCCGTTCGTTGCAATTCGCAACCTCACCCCTAGATGCCGCTAAAATTTACACACTGCACCTTTAAAGGCTATCAGTCACAACAAGCAATGTTATGTTGGTTTATTACAGGCAACAATTTTTTGCCATCTAGAAATGGGGCATAGTTTTATATTATACTACAGGTCCGTTGAATGCTTGAATCTGATTGGCTGATTATTTTTTAGGAAACGTACAGCAACCGTAGTTCCAGGCAGCTTTATTGACCGCATTACAGTTCCATATCACTTCACAGAGTTAATTGTAATAACGGACTAACAAAAACAACATGACAGATGATTTTCCGAGGCAATAACAGCGCTGTTTGGAAACACACAATCTCTCCCACTCTCGCTCTCGCTCTCTTTCTTTCTTTTTCTCTCTGTCGCTCTCGCTCTCTTTCTAATAACTTCATTAATAACTGCATTTGAATGGTATCAACGGCTCAAGCCTCCATTGCCAGCTTTAAAATGACGTTTTGGATCAAGCTAAAGAGCCGTTGGATGAGACACAGAAGAAATAGTCCTACTCAAAATAGCGATTTAAGCACAAAAGCTGGACAAATCCCTTTAAATATATCATGTGATCGATGTCTTGAGGTGTGGTAACCGTAGTATAATCAGAATAGTTGACCCCGGAATTATTGAAAAATAATGCACACCTGAGTTGTAACGTGTATTATTTTTCTAATAATTCAAGGCCCGTCGTCAATTATTCCTTACTTAAAACACATTGTGAAAATTTTTTATTTAGATAAACAGCAGGTAAACAACATTTAGTCTGTAGGAAAACTAAACATATAACTACTGGCCTCCAGTTCTAATTCGAAGTAAAAAAAGAAATACAGTGTAATAAAAAAATTATATTTGGGACAAATATTTGGGGCATTTGCCACTTGGTGATATTTTGGCAGATTATTAGAGAGACACAGCTGGGAGACAAGCATAATTTATTTACATCAGTGAAATTTTCATTTTTTTTCCAAAACAAAACTGCATCGCTAGATTAGTTAGGGTTGTTGATGATCACGCTGGGAGAAGTTCTTATGTGTTTTTAAATATCTTAAAAAAATTGGCAGCAGATCCACAGATCCCTTGAGCTCATTTATCAAATAAGAGGCTCTGTGTTTTGGCAGGATCGGAGCGCAGGGTGCCGAGCCTTTAAAGGCACCAGTACAAATGGAGGTTTTTATGGTGTCCATCTCATGGAGCGCTCTGTGCCGGGTTCATCTGAAACAGCTGCTCCATTAGTCAAATCTGTAGGAATGACAATTTAATAGCGTTTATCTGGCATATTTTGCAAACGCACTGTATTGGATCATTTTTAAGAGGCAGAAATGGAGATTGCATTAAAGGAGGAATTCAAAATCCTGTTACAGCATACCAAACATATGTATTTTTGGCACAGACCTGACTTTAGGTGGAGAAACGTGAGAAGGATTTAACGGATTCACAAAGAACCATGACACAAGCTGACAGATTAAATCATTTCTGATTTGTGAAAATTAGTGTTTAGCAACCTAATCCACTTTATTTAGGAAACAAATCCGAAAGAGTCTGATGATCCACATGACAGCTGATATCTAAAGTCTCTTACAGTGCTTCCAAACTATACATTTTTATAACAGTATGTGTGTTCCCTAAGGATCAATCCCATGACCCTCATGTTGGAAATTGAGATCCATTTTGGAAAACAATTTGGCCAATATTGTCCACACATACACAAGCAAATAGATTGCTAAAAATGAAAAGTCTCCGGTATTACAGGGACCGTTGGCCAAATGTCTGATGCATATTGCACGCTTAAATGGAAACACTTCATCAGATTCAAAGTCGTTCTTTGATTGGTTGAATTATACAAGATTTCTGATCTAAAAATGTAGTATGCTTAACAGTAAAGCTGCCCTGAACTGATTTATATTATGAGAAGTGCTATGCAAATTAAAGTGACTTGACTAGACTTGAAAGTTCTGACAAATAAAGATAATAAAAGAGGAATTAGAAGCTGTGATTCAGTCAGAATCTCATGGGCGTTTCAGATGTTCAGAGATTTCAGCTCTGAAAGCAATTATGCTCATAATAAATTGGAGTAATTAGACCCCAGTAATGAGGAACTTGGCTTAATGCAGTGAGAGTAATCCATGCAAAGCTGTTTAGTTGTTGTGTTGTTTACATTTACAGCGGTGCTATTTTGTAGGACGGGCGAAGGCCCTCTTGGATGTTTAAAGCCCTGCCGTTGCTATGGGAGACGTGCCAGATGCTGTGCCGACGGCTAACTGATTTTGACAGAACTGTTTTTTTGCACCGACCATTCGCTCTCATCCGATGCAAAGACATAACGCTGTTGTGAAGGAGAACTGTGAAGGCCACTTTGTGACTGCAGAACTGTATTGATATGCATACGCTTAAAGGGACACTCCACAGAAAATCGCAACTTTTAATTTTCCGTCGGTCTTAGTACACGATGTAACTACAGAAGAATCAAGGTTTAAATAGGAAAAATATCGAAACTTTTTGGTCATTTTTTAGCGCGATGCTAATGGTCTAATCAAATTCAATGGATTATGCTAAGCTATGCTAAAAATGGTAGCGCCAGACCCGGAGATCGGCTGAATGGATTCAAAAACCGTAAAAATCAAATGTTTAACTCTAGTGGAGCTGGAAAATGAGCACATTTTCAAAAAAAGTGGAATGTCCCTTTAAACATTTAATGCTGAGTTTACACCAAGCGCGGTTTGGGCGTCAAAATCGCGTCTACCGCGCGTGGTTTGCCGCTTGAACAATTTGGATGCATTCGCGCGTGTAGAGCGGAGTAGACGCGCGGAAAAAGCAAGCATTTGTCCGAAGCAAAATCCGCTTCTTGTGGGAGGGGCAACTGCTGTGCGAGTGTCTGTTTGCAAGATGACTGATGTTACTTGTGCATTTATCAAGAGAGTTACAAGTTTTGTATTGGGTAACCTTACTATGGGGAAAAATAAACGCCGTGGGTAGATAAACGTCACGTGACTCAAAAGTGAAGCGTGTATTACAACTTACCAAGTTGCCCAAAGTCCTTACTGACACTCTTCCAAGCGGGTCCTTTTTATTCCTGTCTCCACTATAGAAATAACAACTTGTGTCATATAGCTTCGAGTGACTGCTTGAGTGAGTGACTCCGGGCGGGGCTGCCACCACAGCAGCAAGCAGGCTCCTGATTGGTTAACGCGGCGCGAAATTCCGCCAAAGTTCAAATTTTTCAACTCGGGCGTCAGCCGCAAATTCGCGTGAACCGCAAGATGCACAAAAAGCACAATTCGCGCTTACCGCGCGTAACGCGCACAACGCTCAATTCGCACAACGCTCAATTCGCGCCTTTCGCCCGAGCTTCACGCGCGAAAGAGGCGGAAACGCGTCTTCCGCGCCGCGCCGAACGCCTCTTCCGCGCCGCGGGACCTCCTGACGCGCGTCAACGCGTCTTCACATTGACTTAACATTGAAATCACTCGCGCTTCACGCCCTTACCGCGGTCGGTGTAAATGCAGCATAACTGTGGGTTCACACCAGCCGCGGAAGAGGCGGCAAAAACGCGTGAACCGCGTCCAGTTTGCCGCTTGAACATTTTGAGTTTACTCGCTTAATCCGCGCGTGAAATTCTAGTCATTCGAGAAATTCACGCGGAAATCCGCGTCATGGGAGGGGCTTCTGCGACTCCGCGGAGACTACACCACTCCGCTCACTTCCTGTAATCACGTCACTACTACAGCAAGCTCCTGATTGGTTAACGCGGCGCGGAATTCCGCCAAAGTTCAGATTTTTGAACTCGTGCGTTTCCCGCGGCAACGCTCAATTCGTGCGGAACGCGCGGAACGCCCCGCGCGTTCCGCGACATCCGCACCGCGGCTACCGCGTGTACCGTGCCGCAGGATGCCTAATCGCGTGTTTGCATTGACTTAACATGTAAATCATCCGCGCTTGCCGCCTCTTCCGCGGCTGGTGTGAATGCACAGTAAGACCGTGTGTCACTTGACAAGCACAGTGAGGCTCAGGGTCGGAAACTTCATTCGTGGTTCGATTGTGACTTCTGCTGGGCCTGTCTGATTACACAGACAAGAGAGGCTGATTAAAGAACAGTGAATGGAGTCAATGCTACCTAAGCCATCAAAAAGACCCAAGAGAGAGATTTGGTGTGTTGACTACTGATGTATCATATGTTAGGTCTTTATGCTCCACTGCCATGTTCGTTTATTCAGTTTGATATGGTTGTGTGGTGCTGTCAGCTCTCAGTAATGTCTTGCGCAAGCTTGTCATCCTGTTTTGGGGCAGAGCGAATGTGTGATTTTGTATGTGTGTTTGATTTACATTTATGCTTTTGGCATAAGCTTTTATCCAAAGTAAGTTACACTGTCAGAAAAAATTGGCCCTAGCTGTCACTGGGGAGTGACACCTAAAGAGTTTATGAGTATAGCGGGGCACTACCTAACGCTTTTTTGTTTTGGCTCAATCGTTAAAAAAATATTTTAGTTTGATTAATTATATTTTTACACAAGCAACACACACATCTCTGCTACAAATGAAAATTTGAAGTTTGTTTCTAGTACTTACCATTCTTGGACAATTACACCAAACATGACAGAAGTGCAAACGTTACAACTTACCCCATAGGTGGGGTTAATTGTAACAGGCAGGGGGTAAGTTGTAACACTTGCTAAAAATTAAGTTTGCAGGTAAATATTTCAATACTTTTTTGTCTATATTGAAGTGGATATTGTTTATATATCTGTCTATAATAGACAGGTATCCACACTCTATTCATTCACCCAACCATTTTCTAACAATAGTTCAATTATAAAATGGATACAAAGGTCTAAATATCTGAGAAATAGCAGCACAATTATGACAAAAAAAATGTTTATGTGACCCATACAGTTTCAAAATCAAATGCTGAGATAATGAAAATCAAAGTCTGATTTTAGCCATTCATTTCATTTTGATTTCAATCTTTGACGTGACCTTATTCGATCAATATTAAAGATATGAACAAAATAAATTTGACACACAATTTTTGATAAGACAGGCACATTTATTTTGTTGGCAGTCAGCAATCATTTCTCTGTAGCCTATTTAAAAAGCATCAAGTAACACAGAGTTATTATTCATTTTTTTATGAAAACAGCTTGCTTGTCATTTTTATAAGAGGTAGGACTGACATCTCAGCCAAGTCTTTTATGGTTGTTAAGTGCTGCCCGTCTGAACAACCTTTTTGCCTATTATTTGCTTGAAAGCGTTTATTTCAGTTTAGTCAATCTGGTCTTGTGTTCCTTCAAAGTACAAAGTGTCACTGATTTCACCAAATGTTATAAAATGAGTGCATGCAATATAAGTCCAGACTTTTTTATACACATGTTCTTGGTTTCTAAAGTGGCATTAATAAGCAAGTTTCATACAGTTCACGTTTCTCTGTTTTGTTGCTTTAAATCAGTGTGTCTCTCGCTCCATGCATATTCATACACTGAAAATACTTGACTTTTCCTCTTTGATGACCCAGACAGACAGCCCAGTAAAATCTGTATGTTCATTACTTGTTATTCATTGTATAAATTGAAAAGATCCAGCGGGACGTTTCTTGAAGTTGTTTCCATGGTAATTCGGTGGAGAAGCGGCACCCAGCGGGAGCTCAGAAATAAACCGTGAAAACTTGAGAATCTAACAAGACACAAGGGGAATACAATCTACGGTATTAGCATCACTTTTCGCTCTGTCTCGCTCTGTGTCAATCTTTGACTTGTTGTTTGCGGATAAAGATCTGCGGAGATCAATAATGTCTGTACAAAAAGAAAAGAAAAGGTGAATGTGATCCATACAGCTCATCGTCTGCTATGAAACCAGACCATTGTTGGCAATTTATGGTTTAGCCAACAGACGATATTAAATATGCAGATTGTAAGAGATTGTTCTTTTGCAACTTTAAAGACCAAAACCAAACCACCTCTTGATCCAGTTGTGAAAGTATTTAAAGAGCACCTATTTCATTGCTAAAAAACAGCGTTATTTTGTGTATTTGGTATAATACAATGTGTTTGCGTGGTTTATGGTTAAAAACAAATAATTTTCCACATACCGTACATTTTTGTTGCTCCAGATTTCACTCTGTTTCCCTGATTGGCCAGCTAATCTGTACGTTGTGATTGGCCTGAATACCTCTGATGTCAGACGGAAATGTGACGCTTCTTACCATGTTTGAAAGATTTGCACACAATGCAATGCTAACAGGAGTTAACTTACAGGCTGTGAGTCTGAAGCGGGAGGAATTATGATAATGTCGGTCTTGTCTACATCACTATTCCCAGGAAGTAAACTGTTGCCTACAATCCGTGTGTTTGTTGTAGTCCAAGAAAAGAGATTTATGTTGGAGACAATAACTCGCATCATCGTTTATTTTGGGGTTTGTACCTTTTGCATATTATTAACATGTACTAATATACACTTGCACAACAAATGAAATTAAGAAATGTGAATCGGACAATAGGTGCTTGTTAAAAATATTTACTTGCTTTCCAGAATTAAAGAGACTTTGGTTATTCTGAAGGTCAGCAGTCAATTTTAAGACATTATACTAATAAAATATTTTATATACCTGAGCCTATATTTATGATATGGTGATGAAATTTAATTCAATATTTTACTCTCATAATAGTATGTTACATATGATTGCTAGATATTGAGCATGAACTTTTAGTCATTCGAGTCTTTAAGCTCATCACTCTCTCTCTCTCATGTTTATGTAATCCTGACTTTTTCTTTGTAATAAAAACTGACTGTCAATCACAGCTGTCCATCAGGACTATCATGTCAGAAAAGAGATGCAGATAAACTAAAACCATGCAAAAGAGATTTATTTCTGATGTTTCCTATCACGCTTGGATGTTCTCAAACAAATTATCAGGAATTTTGTTACTACCTGACAGATACATCTATCTCTATAGACCTCTCTCTCTCCCCACTATCTCTCTCTCTCTCTCTCTCTCTCTCTCTGGCTCTCTCTCGCTCTCACTAACACACTTAGACATCTCCGAATGGTTCTGATTTTAAGTTTTACACGATCACAATATTATTGTTATTGGAGTCTCCAGACAACTGAAAATACAAATAAACCTTAATGTTAAGAGATAATACAATTTATTATATTTATGAGTATCTTAAATGTGGAAAAATTATTGTGAATGTTAGCAAGCAATAGCCACCATTTAACGGTCGAGGTTAAAGGAATATTCCATTTTCTTAAAAGAAAAATCCAGATAATTTACTCACCACCATGTCATCCAAAATGTTGATGTCTTTCTTTGTTCAGTCTAGAAGAAATTATGTTTTTTGAGGAAAACATTGCAGGATTTTTCTCATTTTAATGGACTTTAATTGAGCCCAACATTTAATACTTAACTCAACACTTAACAGTTTTTTTCAACGGAGTTTCAAAGGACTATAAACGATCCCAAACGAGGCATTAGGGTCTTATAGTGAAACGATTGTCATTTTTGACAAGAAAAATAAAAAATATGCTCTTTTAAACCACAACTTTTCGTCTAGGTCTGATCCAGCGCAACCTAACTTAAATGCAGGGAGGTCACGTGTCACATATATAAAACGCACATTTGCGGACCATTGTAAACAATAAACTGACACAAAGACATTAATTAGTATTAGTTGACATACAACAACGTAGGAACGGTCCTCTTTCAACACATTTGTAAACACTGGGGCGGAGTTTCGCGTTCGTCTTCTGTGACCTCTTGACGTCATGACGTATTGCGTGGGGTCACATCACGCATCACGACCTGATCTAGACGAGAAGTTGTGGTTTAAAAGTGGATATTTTTTATTTTTCTTATCAAAAATGACAATCGTTTCGCTAGATAAGACCCTTATGGCTCGTTTGGGATCGTTTATAGACCTTTGAAACTCCGTTGAAAAAAACTGTTAAGTGTTGAGTTAAGTATTAAATGTTGGGCTCTATTAAAGTCCATTAAAATGAGAAAAATCCTGCAATGTTTTCCTCAAAAAACATAATTTCTTCTCAACTGAACAAAGAAAGACATCAACGTTTTGGATGACATGGTGGTGAGTAAATTATCTGGATTTTTCTTTTAAGAAAATTGAATATTCCTTTAAGACCCGTTAATAGTCGGAATGAGTAACCCACTTCTAGACAAAATAAACCTGAATTTGGTTAGATGTTGTTTTGCCAAAATAAATTATATTTCATCATGTAAGCAAAGTCAACAGTCATTACAATGTGTTTAGTTTTATCAATTTATATTATTTCATTTCTTTTTGGGCTACACTGTAAAAAATGAATTCCGTAAAAATACCATGTAATACCGAGCCCCTAAGGTGACATTGGAGTAAAACAAATGTAAAGTTTAGTTTCATGTGCAGAATTTTTTTAAAGTTTAGTTTCATGTGCGCACATGATAGATTCACGTGCACACAATAGATAGAGATAGATAAACTTTATTTAATTTTTGCTCCATGTCCCCTTAGGTGCTCCGTAAATAAAATAACGGAAATTTTTTTCTGTAATTTTACATGGTTAGATGTCTATAAAATTTTCACAGGCAGCCCAAATTTGGCCTTCTTTAAGCCTAGACGTCTGGGCTGTGTTTGGATGGTTATTAGAAACCTTTTATACACAAAATTGCTTGCTGGGTTAGGATTGTTCAATTACATTTTAAAAGATTAATTAGAAAAGCTATTTACACAGTCCATCTCTGCTCACTACAGCATGCAGAAGTCACTTTACCTAAAAATGCAATAGGATGTAAGCAAACATTATAAGCATATGTGAAATCACAGATTCAAGTATTGCAGTCTGTTTATTTTCCTGCCTTATGTTTGCTCTTGCATCTCACGTTGTTGCATCTTGTACTTGTATCTGATTTTGACAAGCTGTCATATTCTCCCAGCTCTTTGTTCTTTCAGACTGCATGAATTGTGCTTTCTCTCTCTCTCTCTCTCTCTCTCTCTCTCTCTCTCTCTCTCTCTCTCTCTCTCTCTCTCTCTCTCTCTTTCTCTCGCTCTCTCTCTCGCTCTCTCTCTCTTCATTTCTGTATCTTTCTTTCGCTCTCTCTCTCTGTCACTGTGATCAGGTGAGATCTAAAGTGTTTGGTGCTGAATGAAACTGCCTTAATGAGGCCGCCGGTGAGATTTCGGATTTCTCCGAGTTTTCCGACATACCTATCTGTTAATTAAGTATCTCCTTCTGTTGTTACAGAGAATCCTGTGAAACAATTGATCATCAAAAGAAGCTGAGAATTCATTTAACATTTTTAATAATAGCGCAATGGAAGAAACACATCTCACTGGTAATGATCCGATGCCGACGTAATATGAGGCTCATTCTTTTACTTGAATATTAGGTTTTTGTATAGCTGCGTTCGTGCTGTTACCATTCACAATGCTCCTTCGTTTAATTTGGCTGTGAGGAGAAAGTGACAGCTTTAACCGATAAAGAGAGAGAGAGAGATAAATAGGGAGAGAGACATAGAGATATGGAGGGGAATAATGGATTTAACTCTTTCAGTTCTTCTGAAATCTTCGTGAATCAGGAGACAGATGGACAAATATGATCATTATTATTTCTTTGGATATTTTCTCTATAGCTCACCTCACTGCAGTAGTCTGTCTAATGGAAATGTCAGTGTAGTTTCCTTGAAGAAATATTTATATTGTAAACAACCCATATACAGATGTCTGATATTTTGAAATGTGAATATACAATACTCATACCATACTGTATAAAACATTTAGGGTAATGTATGTTTTTTTAAAGATATACAATGTCACATAATACATATATGCAACATATGTAATGAATGATAAGCCTATAAAGGCAAACATGTTATTTTTTTATTTATTAGAGTTAATTAAAGGCGAATATGTGTGACGTCCCTTCCTGTTGACGTTCGAAGTGTTGTCAAACAAAACGGAGCGTAGCTAACTCCTCCCCTCCTCCTCCCTTCCATGCTTTTTGAAAGAGTCATGAACGCGCCCAACCCCACTCCCAAATCCTTTGTGTCGTTTATTGGCTGGAACACTTTGTTATGTTTCATGGTGGTAGGTTTGACCACTTTGTTTTTGTTACAGTTTGTGGAGCCTGGGCTGTCTACGGAGACCGGGTTTTTTTACAGTGTGTTCCAAGGACAGGCAGCTAGCAGATAGTGAGGAGATATTTACTGTATGAAACAAAAACATGTTTTATGGCCTAAAACGCGTGAATTAGCTTAGAGCACCTTTAAAACGTATAAATTCATAAATTGCTGTAAAACGGAAGCTTAGAAAACTTCTAAAGGGGGTCGCACACCGGACGCGCACTGCCACGTCGCATCTAGGACAATTTGGAGGTATCATACACCGGAAGTGCACATTAAATAGCGCAAGCTTAGTCAGATAGCGTCTACTTCAAAATGCAAAATATACTTTAGCAGCAATGTTAGTCGTTAATGATTTGGGACAAATATGATGTTATTTAATGTTAAACTATGTGAGTGGCGCTCTGTGGTGCGACAGGGATTTAAGCAACTTCCTTAGTCGTAGCTGGGCGCCACGGATAGGTGCCACCTGTCATCCCCAGTGTGTGTATACTCATAGAAAACAATGTGTTCGATTATTTTAGGATGGTGCAGCGCTGAGCTGCGCGTCAGGTGTGCGACCCCATTAAGAGTTTGTTTTTGACTTTTGTGTTTGTGACTTTTTATTGTATATTTCTGTTATTTTTTATCAGTATGTGACTTTTACGTTGGTAGTGCAATGCTTCAAAAACTAAGCTGGTTGCATTCAGTGTTATCTGCACAAATCTGACTCCACAGAGTGCTGATCACAATGAATTCATATTTGGCTCCATACATACATCATATGATTGATTGTGATGATGATGTCACTCACATACAGTTTCATGTACAATGTGAACAGACAAAACGCTTGTTTTGTCGCACTGCGTCTGGTTAGCACACTGTGTGAGTGCAGACTGCACTTTATCTTAGTAAAGGTAAACAATAAAACTTCCCATGTCTGTCCTCTGAGGGCTTCCAGCATATTTCTCCAGAACCTGTAATCTGTAAGGACCCAGTGGGTCAATGTCTTCACCCTGAGGGCAAACAATCACGCACACTCTGTCACAATCTTTCTTTCTCTCATACAGAGGAACAGAGAGTTCCAGCTCAGACCTATTCATGAGGTCTCATCCGTCACTGACTGTCAGCTGTGATCTTGTGTTTTCCACTGATGTTCACTGGGCAGGTTGTGCGTTTCTTCTGCCCGTTTATGTTTTAAGACATGTTGACTAACGGCACGATGCACCCTGACACCTGCTTACCAAAGCGAATGAAAGCAATTTTAGACTATTTGTGCATGGAGACGGGAGAAAACATTTTGGATACCACAGAAAAAATATACAGTATCTGTAAAATTGCTTAGGTGAAATGCATATAGAAACAATAGTTGAAATACATTAAGATTTTGGAGCTGTAAAATTTATGTAGACTGTATAAGTAAAATAATAAAGATTTTGAGTAATTTTGGTGTAAAATGTATAATAATACTGAATTTAGTTGCAGACTTGACAAATATGAGCTAAGTGTGACATTGGCACACTCTCAGAATAATGACTAAGATGATATAAAGTGGTCCAAGTACCATTTAGGTACAGATATGTATACATTTGTTACTTGGAAGTACCTTTGAGGTACTAATATGCACTCTTTGGGTACAAAGGTGCATTTTAAAAGGGTACCACAGTACCCATACGGCAACAAAATATGTTTTCAAATCTAATTTTAAATTAATTTCAAAATATACAAAAAATATATGCTGAAATATATTTTGAAATATGTTTATAAAAATTTATTTTTCCCCAATTTATTTTTTGGCAATTTCTGTATATTTTGAAATATATTTTAAAATTAAATATATTTTAAAGCATTTATATTCTACCGAGCCCCTAAGGTGACATTGGAGTAAAAAAATTTAAAGTTTAGTTTCATGTGCTCATGTGAAACTTTCATGTGCTCACGCAAAACCTTCATGTGCAGAATTTTTTTTTAAAGTTTAGTTTGGCGTGCTCACGTGAAACTATCGTGCGCTCACGTAAAACTATCGCGCCCTCAAGTGAAACTTTCGTGATTGTTTCACGTGAGCATGCGATAGTTTCATGTGAGCACACAAAACTAAACTTAAAAAAAAAATTTGTGGTGAGCACATGAAAGTTTCACGTGAGCACATGAAACTAAACTTTAGATTTTAGTTTATTTAGATTTTAGTTTATTTTAGTTAGATTTAGCACATGAAAGTTTCATGTGAGCACATGAAACTAAAC
Organism: Paramisgurnus dabryanus; assembly: GCF_030506205.2. Classification (NCBI taxonomy): domain Eukaryota; kingdom Metazoa; phylum Chordata; class Actinopteri; order Cypriniformes; family Cobitidae; genus Paramisgurnus; species Paramisgurnus dabryanus. Next base: position 7,675,297 of record NC_133346.1, read on the forward strand.
TTTAAATTTTTGATCTATGTCCCCTTAGGGGCTCTGCAATATTCACGTCGCATTGGAAGAAAAATTTGTAAACAACAGGTTAAAATTAATTATTTTCAATTGTAAAAATGTAGTTATAATTTTATATTCTATACATACTTGTACATCTTATATTTTCTTTTTAATTTCTTTTTTCTTTACTTAATTTCTTTTCTTTTTTGCTGCATGTGTAACAGCTTTTGTACTTTTGTAAGATATTTTCTGAAACTCTAATGGAGACATTTAAGATTTTTGTGTCTGTTTTTTAGGAGAAACGTCTAAGATGCAGGACACTAAGCAAACATTTCCATTTAATCTCATATCTCATCTGTGATCTTTCTTTACATGGGTTGAGTTTAACTTGACATGACAGATAAACAGGTTGTAAACACAGGTCAAAAAAATTATGTCAATGATCATCGTTATTGGATTTAGAAAAATCAACAAATTACAAATGCATGAGCTCTTCACTTTTATAGATGATGTTTATAGGTAAATGAGATTTAAAAAACTGCCAGTGAGCTTGACAGATCTGTCTGACACAAATCAGCAAACAGAGACACTATCTTGTAAGAGATCAATAGAGTCTAAAGCACAGTGTGATTAAAGGACTAATTGGTTCGCAATTATCCTTTGCATCAATGTAACCTAATTGGACGGCTGCCCTTTACAAGCATATGCAATTGATCTGTTTTCAAGTTTTTTCATTTCTACTTGAGTCTTAAAAGTTGATGCCAGCCTCTGTGTTAATGACATTAGCTTTATTTTCTTACATGTCATGGATTAGTCTGCTCTTAGTGAAATCTAAAAGCGCTGTTGAAAGGGTGCATTTAGAGATTCATGACCGGTCTTCAGTCTGCATTTGGATCTGACTGGCTTTGTGAAGCAGCGGTTTATTGCCTTTTGAATGATCTGATCACACTTCAATTTTACAGAGTGTCATCTTGACAAATGAGATTCATATCGCACTGACATGTGCTTTTTTAAAGCTTTAGTCGTATGTATTATGTCATGAAGGAGATTTCAGGCTCAGCAAAGACATAAAGGACTTTGACTGAGAGGGTTTATGTGAGGAAGCATCTTATTTGTGCACCCGGATTTACGTTGTGATGTATGTTATAAGCGGCAGCAGTGATGCTTCTTGGGTAATATTATTTTTGATTAAACATATTGAATGCCAATAAGCACAAAACGAGGACATAAAAGTGGGTTGGGCTTTGCCTAAATGATACCCTCAGTCTTAATCGTCCTCTTCCTCACTTTGCCGAATTGTAGAGGACTGCACATGCATGAGAAATTTGCCATAGAGCCATTTTCTATTAGTCATGTATGATTGATGGGAGGAGTCATAGTTTATTAGTTAACATTTTAACTTGCATATTTTCAATTTTCACAATATTCAGTATTTAGGTGTATTCTTCATTGCATAAGAGGGTGTTTACCTGTATGCATTTGCTGATTTCCTGAAGTTAAACCGTTTCGAAGTCCCAGTGGAGATCTGCTGCAATCTGCAGTCCCGGAGGAATGTTTTAATTATGAAACGGATGATCTGAACACAGTTTACCGTCACACTTCCTGACAGATATAACACAGCACCAGATGTTGTGAAGTTTTAGTTTTTTAATATTTTTTTTGAAAAACAAAGGGTCGGGATTTCCTTACAACTTCAGTGAAATATTACTGATATCTCAATAAGGGTATAAACATCTTAAAGTGGCCTTATATGCACTAATGGCATGTCAAGCAATATGAGGGTGGGTAGATGATGACCTCTTTCCCAATTTATAGGAAATTATGTGCAGAAGGTAGGAAATAAATGTAAATGATAATTTCTATTATGTCCTTTGCAGATGAATCAGCACAAACTCATAAAGGAGGAGATTCAGAATCAACGAAAGAGTTCATCAAACAAGTCCCACCAACAGACATCCAACAGCTCACAACAGACGCCATACCCAACCTCTCCAACCTGAGATTGCTCAAACTCCACGCGGCTCTGCTGACCAAGAGCTTCGAGGGTGATCAGCGGTTTTTAAAAGAAACGGTACGTACTGTGCCAACTTTCTCTACTTCCCCATCTAACACCGAACTTGTGGATCCTGTGCCTCGTGAAGATGCAACGTTCCTCTCTGACCTCTCCACCACGGCAACTATGACCTCCGCCACAGCAACCATGACCACAACGTCAGTCAGTGGCATCACTGAGACTACACCCGTATCCGAAACAGGAATATCGGAGAAGGTTACGACCAGCACAGGTCAGCAGGCAACTCTTACCACGATAAAAGACAAACTTCAGCATCAGGGAGCATTCAACATGGAAACAACTGTGTCACCACTGTCTCTTAAGTCAACTTCACCTGAGAAAACCACAGGATATACATCTGATACATTACCAGGTATCACACTGATAGAAAGATGAAAACAGGCTACAAGCTAGTCATCATTTTAACAAGTTAAATACAGTCAAGATGCTGTTTTAAAAAGTACTACAAGCTAATTAAATAATAGGTCATCTACATTGAAATTATTTATATTTATGCATTTGACAGACAGCTTTATCCATAGGGACTTACAATGCATTTAATCTATGAATTTTTATCATTGGGGTGGGTGTCCTTCGGATCGAACCCATAACCTTTGTGTAATGCAATGCTGTATCTTTTAAAATATACAACTATGTTTGTAAGTCAAGTACTTTCTGACTCCAAAGCAAAGGTTTCAAATAAAAAAATAAAAAAATATTATTTACAAAATGAAACATGAAAAGATAAATTTGACTGCACCCAAAAAAGATTTAATGTCAGGCTGGATTTTCCAGAAAAGTTTGTAATATTAAGAAACTTTTCAACTTTGAGGGGTAGTAAAATGTCAATAGGCATAAAGAAGCTTTGAATGAGTTGATTTATTCAGAATGATACCCTTCCCAATCTCTCTCCCTCTCTCTTTTAGCTCAGTGCAATATGAACTTCATTGAAGCCGAGGGTTATATTAAGATTCCCCTGGACGTCTCATTTGATTCCCGAATAAATTGCACCTGCCTGGTTACTGTATATCTGGGCTATGGAGTTGAGATTCAGGTCAGTACTTCATCAACGCTTTTATGATATGCAGATTAGGACGGACCGTCATACATACATTATTGTCTCTCAAGGGCAACAGGGATTTGTGATGCTTATTTGGTATTACTGCTGAAATATCATAGGTGTACATAGAAATCATAATACTATTGTAGTCTCAACCTGACTCCAAACATTCTTATTGTGCTTTCTGCATCAAATCAGGTCATTTTCATGTCAATGATTATCATACAAAAGAAAATAAAACACACAAGTTATTTTATATTTATGCATTCGGCAACTTTTATTACACTCTAAAAAACGCTTTTTGTAACCAATGCTTTTTCAATTCATTTTTTTTGCATCAAAAAGAGATAAACCCAGCTGTTTGGGTGAAATGAACCCATGAAATGTTTATATCCAACCCAACAATTATTTTATACAACCTATCTTAGGTTACATTACAACACTACGGGTTGTGCTTGTTCCTTTTTGACACAGCCCTGGGTCAAAAATAACCCGGCACGGCATTTTTTTTAAGATGTACAGTGCATTCAAGGTATACATTTTTATGGCCTTGGTGTTGCTTAGCATAATGCTTTACCCATTGAGCCATAGGAAGAGGATAGCATTACATTTATCATTATGAGATAAATATTTTTGATTTCACCACAACAGGGAGAGACAACTAAAAACTGTTTTATCTTATTTTTTTTTATTTGGTAACACTTTACAATAAGGTTGTATTTGTTAACAATAGTAAATGCATTACTGTAGGTAAAATGAATAAATAAGCAATATAGTTTTTTATCATTTATTCATCTTTGTTAATGTTCATTTATGCCGATACAGTTATTCATGTTCACGGTGCATTAACTAATGTTAACAGTTACAACTTTTGATTTTAAAAATGTGTTTGTAAATAACATGAACTAAGATTAATAAATGCTGTAGACGTATTGTTCATTGTTCATGTTAGCTAATGCATTAACAGATGCTAACAAATACAATCTTATTGTAAAGTGTTGCAGTCTTTTTCTTGAGACACAAAAGAGCAAAATCTTTATTCTGAGCAAATGAATCTGTGGAAAGAGGATGCTGTGCATTGTGAGTTTTATGCAGTTAGAAACGGTTTATCGACCGCATTGCAATTTTCAAAGCCCTAATTTTACATTGATCAGTACAGAGAGAGAACAGCATTTATACAATGATTTTTTTCTCTTCTCTGGTGAATACTGAATACTTTTGAAATGCAGTTTTAGGTGGATCATTATTTCAATGTCCTTGAGTGCTGTGCAGATGTTGTGTCATATTCAATCTTAAAGATGCTATGGAACATGTGTTGGTTTTCTCTGGGGCACGAGAAGAGAGAGCTACACTGTTTTTCTCATGCAAAGCAAACCTTTATTCTGCATATGATGCTCATTTGACTTTATGAGGATATGAGATGAGTTTGCTCTATTGAGATACTTTATTTTGTTCAATTTATTTAAGTGGTAGTACACATTTGCAATATGCAACAGTTAACTTGTTCATTTAGCAATTACTTGTAAAGTTAATGCTGTTTAACATGATTAAATATATCTTTAATCTGCACAAAAAAACTATTCAGTGTAAAAATGCTCTGAAATGTTCAAGAGATGCGTCTTCAGCTCACAAACTTATGATGTCCTAATCTGTTTGTTTTTCGGCTGTTTTGGCCTACCTGTCATTTTTAATTCTCCAAGTGACCAATTTAGAGTGAGTGATTTTGAAATGTGCCCATTCTGGATGGGGATGCTAGAGGCAGTCTGCCTGCGTGTTTGTTTGAATATGGATGCTTTTCTCTGTAGGCTTCCCACAGTGTTGGTATATTGTTTATGATAATAGCTATAGGGAGGCTCATATTTTCTGGTTTTCGCATACATTTTTTATATGTATGATCAGACATATTGGATTGTTACTATACAATATTGCAAACTTTTTTGCAATATTGTATAGTTTGTGTGTTTTCTTATACACTAAAAATGCTGGGTTATTTAAACCCAGAGTGGGTTAAAAGAGATGAACCCAACCCACTGGGTTGTAATTTAAGCTATGGTGGGTTGCTTCAACAAAAAATGTTTGTTTTAACCCATTGTTAAATACAAATATTTTCTGGGTTCATTTAACCCAAGTGCTATCTATAATGGCAGATACTATTTGCATCCCAGGATTTTTGTAGATTAACAGGATGCAATAATTAACATACACTCACCTAAAGGATTATTAGGAACACCATACTAAAACTGTGTTTGACCCCTTTTTCCTTCAGAACTGCCTTAATTCTATGTGGCATTGATTCAACAAGGTGCTGAAAGCATTTTTTAGAAATGTTGGCCCATATTGATAGGATAACATCTTGCAGTTGATGGAGATTTGTGGGATGCACATCCAGGGCACGAAGCTCCCATTCCACCACATCCCAAAGATGCTCTATTAGGTTGAGATCTGTTGACTGTAGGGACCATTTTAGTACAGTGAACTCATTGTCATGTTCAATAAACCAATTTGAAATTACTTCAGCTTTGTGACATGGTGCATTATCCTGCTGGAAGTAGCCATCAGAGAATGGGTATATGGTGGTCATAAAGGGATGGACATGGTCAGAAACAATGCTCAGGTAGGCCGTGGCATTTAAATGATGCCCAATTGGCACTAATGGGCCTAAAGTGTGCCAAGAAAAGATCCCCCACACCATTACGCCACCACCACTAGCCTGCACAGTGGTAACAAGGCATGATGGATCCATGTTCTCATTCTGTTTACGCCAAATTCTGACTTTACCATCTGAATGTAGAAATCGAGACTCATCAGACCAGGCAACATTTTTCCAGTCTTCAACTGTCCAATTTTGGTGAGCTTGTGCAAATTGTAGCATCTTTTTCCTATTTGTAGTGGAGATGAGTGGTAACCCATGGGGTTTTCTGCTGTTGTAGCCCATCCGCCTCAAGGTTGTGCGTGTTGTGGCTTCACAAATGCTTTGCTGCATACCTCGGTTGTAACGAGTGGTTATTTCAGTCAAAGTTGCTCTTCTATCAGCTTGAATCATTCGGCCCATTCTCCTCTGACCTCTAGCATCAACAAGGCATTTTCAAAATATATAAAAATTACATATATTTTAAAAGTAAATACATTTTAAAGCATTACAAAATATATTTAGCCCTCCATATATTTAAATCCAAGAAAAGAAAGAAAAAGAAAGAAAACCTTTGTAACCTGTAAACAAAACAGTTTTAAAAAGGTTCAAATGAAATATATTTTATACAATTAACTTGTATTTAGCATAAATGTATATTTATATAACATATGGGATGTAAAATTAGAAATGTTTTCGCTTGCCCTTGAAATACATTTTGAAATACATGTTGATATATGAAGGTTAAAACTAAATAAATTTGCAATATATTACCTTATACATTATACAATATATTACCTACATTAATTAAAATAAATACCTTTTGATATAAAATGTGAAAAGGGAGAAGAGTGACGTTGGTAAAAGGCAGATTCGAACCTTTAAATGAAAAAGGTAAAATAGACACTCTGGGTTTTTTTTCTGCAGGTTTTGAATGTGAGTCTGGAGGAAGGGGTGGAGGTGTTTTTGGAGGATCTGGGTAAATCTGTGCCCTCTGTCCTGGCCAACAGCTCGGTGTTATCCAGAGGCCTGGTGCTGCGGAGCTCCAGTAACCGAATCTCTGTGCACTTCAGCAGTGAACAGGCAACAGGACCGAATTTTTTGCTTTTGCGGTACAAAGGTATGATGACCTTCACCACACAACAAAAATCATTGTCTAAATCAGCATTCTGTCTTAAAGCAATATCAATTTACCTACATTGTATGATGACCACAGTGTATTCCTAAACTAGAAGAAGTCACCTTAAAACCATCCTCACATCTCAGCAACCTCTAGGTTTGGCAGCCACTTCTGGCCCAAAGCCTGTTGTGTTTTAATGCATACGTGAACTCTGCTAAACAGAGATCAATAGCGCTTCTTTCAGAGAGATTAAACTACTAGAGAGAGTCATAATGCATCGCTGTGCTCTATTGATATTTATGTGCTAAGGTTAAATGCTTCTTTCAAACGGTCAAGGTCCCAATAAATTCTATTAAAGCCAGAGAGACGAAGTTTGGGGGCCAAGAGGAGCACTGACAGGACCAAAGCAGTTAAATTAATGAAGCGTTTGCACGTGATGCCATCTCCACGATGCCCTTTGCTGGGGCATGGTTGGCCAGCACTTTACAAGGTGCACATTAAAGGACAAATTCTTTAACCTGTTGGACACCTTTAGCATGAAGCACAACCTTGCATTTTATTAACCAATCAATCACCAGATTGAGTTTTTGCGGCATGCGACGGTACAGTGTGCATATAAAATTATGTTCAACTAATATTTAATGCTTGAATTCACATTGCTGCTATTTATTTATATTTATTTATATTTAAGTCTTCAATTTTCTTAATGCCATTTAGTTTTGCATGCACACAATTGGCAACATAACAAAGTTCAGAAGCAGCCGATTTGCAGCGTTTTTTTTTTAATTGCCACAATGCAGAGATCAGCAAAAGTAAAAGCATTGACTTTTATAAGTAGACCTCAATCACGGACCATTTATTTTCTTTTTTGACCGCCCTTGAATGCTTTTAACCCCTGTGACTTTCTTTCCATTGTTAAATCTGCCAGCGTCTGTCTGTTCGCTGATAGACTGACTGGATTAGTGTTATATAAGTCCTGGCATCTGTTGGCCGTAACCCGCGAGCGATGGATCTGCCCTGCTGTGCTCCTTCAACTGAGTGATTATTATTAGTAATGGCTAAACAATTGGGCATTATGGAACAGTAATCGCCATGGAAACAGTGATGACGGGCATTGTTATTTAATGCAGGATGGACGTTAGACGTTGCTTCGGCACGAACAGCCACTTGAACAATTGACAGGCAAAAGACGTCTAGGTCGGATTTGAGAACCAATCGGCTCAGTTTTGTGTTTTTGTTGCTTAACTGGTAAAGGATGACAACTAAACACTAAGGTTGTGAGTTTGAGTCCCAGGGCATACATACGTATATAATAAATAAATGTAATTTTTGTGAAACACAATATTTGCATAAGAAGCATGAAGCATGTCATGCATCTTTTATTCTCTCTCTCTTTAGCTTTTCCTCTAAGTTGTATCTCTCCACGGGTCCCTGATAATGCCAACATGTCAGTTACTGATCTCCAGGTAGGAAGTGTGGCTTATTTCTTCTGTCTGAATGGCTATCGGCTAAAAGGCTCCACCTCCATTACCTGCCAAAATGCTACCACGCCATACTGGAGTGGCAAAGAGCCTACGTGCCAAGGTATGAGTAGACAACCTAAACCCCAAAGTTTTTACTTTGAGCCAGTATTTCAGTGTTTTCGCCTCAAGAACGATCCACCTCGAAAGTTAAATTTACCCTTGTAGCTCCTACAGTCTCATTAGTTTTTGGCAATCTCTGTCAATGCATAATGAAATAAATGGAAATTCATGCGGCAAATTCACAGCGGTTGCTCTCCGCCTCTTGTCTAGCTGCTTGCGGGGGAACGTTGAGAAATGCCACTCAGGGTCGGATCATCTCTCCCGGGTTTCCTGGAAACTACAGTAACAATCTGACGTGTCACTGGGTACTGAAGGCCCCCAAGGGCCATCGGCTCCACGTTCACTTTGAGAAAGTGGCACTGGCTGAGGACGATGACAGGCATGTGCGCTGTTGTTTGTGCACTTCTCAGCAAGTAATTTTGGTTTAAAATATGTCTAATAGCTGTCAAAACACAGCGCATACATCTAGGATAAAACAAGGCAAATAACGTAGATCATAAACTGATGGCTATTGCTTGCTGGGTTGTGTTTATTTATAGTTTGGAGACAAAAAAAATCTGAGTTTTTTCATTCTTAATTGGATCAAATCATGCATAAATAAAGGCAATGATGTTTTTTCTATTAAAGCAAAAATATGGTCATGATTAGTCTACAGTGATGCTTAATATTAAAACAATGAAAGTCCATTGTATGTCATTTAGATTGTAAGGCACCAGCCAACAATTGCTACATGTAAAGTGGCTTAATAAACAACATTATGTGTTAATGAAAATCTAAAAATGTACAGTTCATGTGTGGGCTGGATTTAAGGTTTTTAAAGTTTGTAGATAACACTTTAAATATTTAGTGATGGTGACTTTTATTTTGCTTTCAGATTGTTGATAAAGGATGGTAGGGACATTGACTCTTCGCCCCTGTATGACTCGTATGCATTGGAGTATCTGCCCAACGAAGGAGTGACCAGCAGTGGCAGACATCTGTTTGTGGAATTCACCAGTGATGAATCGGGCACATGCACCGGAGTAGCTATAAGATATGAAGGTACAAGGGCTCATCTAGAGCCTAAAATAATGATCAAAGTGATGCAGAACTCACATTCTGGGTAAACATGAATTCGGTTCAACCTTGATATCTTTAAAGGGAACATATTATGCCAAAGTTGAGATATAAGTCTCAGTTGTGCCCAGAATGAGTCTGTAAAGTTTTAGCTCAAAATACCCCACAGATCATTGGTCATATCATGTCCAAAAAGCCCCTATTTGGGTGTGTGTACCTTTAAATGCAAATAAGCTACTGCTCCTCTTTCCTTTACCAAAATAGACAGTGAGCGCATTCAGTTAAAATATATACAGGCTAAAGGCCGCGGTATACTTTTTTCCGCGTCTGGCTCGTGCGGGCACACGTCAGCGCAGCTTTCAAAGTATACTTATTGCGGCCAAGCGTGGATAAAAGACAACAAAGAACAGGAATCAAACATTATGGTGACGAAAATGCTTTACAGTTTATGTTCTTGGAAAAAGTACAAATTAAAAAAGAAAAAAAGATAGTGTGTGTGAAAATGCTTTTGTAGTGGATTGTCCTGTCTCAATATTTTCATGCGCATGCGCTGTTTTAAGCGGACTGTACGCGCACTGTTCGCGAGGTCTCAAATTTTGGGTGGTCACAAATTTTGGGACCCTCCTGAATATGGAAACGACGTAATGCGGACAGCGCGCATACACCTAACTGTGCGTTCACACCAGACGCGGAAGAGGCGGCAAAAACACGCTATTCGCGCGTAGTTGGACACTTGAACATTTTGTGTTTACTCGCTTCATTCGCGCATGAAATTCTACTCATTAAAGACATTCACGTGTAAATTTGCGTTATGGGAGGGGCTTTTATAGCTCAAATTGAGTAATCTTACCAGATTGTTCAACCTCACTCACTTTCTTCCAAACAAGATCCTTTTAATTCCTGTAAAAGTACGAAGATGTCTTGTGTAGCGATGATGATTGTCCTCCATTGTTGCTTGTTTTTCTGCCTCCGCTCGCTTCCTGTAATGATGTCATTGCTAGAGCAAGCTCCTGATTGGTTAACGCGTCACGAATATCCATCAAAGTTCTGATTTTTCTATTTGCGCGGAACGCACCATCCGCGCCTTTCGCGCTTACCGCGCCTCAGGATGCCTATTCGTGTCTTTGCATTGACTTAAAGCAACAGCAAAGAGTTTTTTTTACCTTAAAATAACGTTTCCAAAAAAGTTGCAGTCGTTCATCCACTCGAAACAGGGTGAACGGCACTTTCACATTCGCTTTGCAGCCCTCTATCGACCAAAACCGCACTAAAGAAGTTTCCAGCCGTCGGGTCGCGGTCCTGTAGTTCGAGTGAAAACTACAAAAACTTGCTTTACGGCAGACCTACAATCCAATCAGAGCCAACTTTGCTGCAGTAGGCTAAATTATTGACCACAGTGGTAATGGACAATTCCGCTCCCAACCTTTAGGGGGAGCAAAGCGCAAAACCTCTTTAGTGTTGCTTTAATATGTAAATCATTTGCGCTTGCCGCCTCTTCCGAGTCTGGAGTGAACGCACCATAAGACAATAGTATCTCACTATTGAGATATAGCGGACAGCATACAACTCGCAGAGAGTGGAAAGTTTAACTATGGTAATGCAGGACAGTCAGTGGCCATAGGCGGGGCTTTATCAGTGTGATGTCACATTAACAAGAAAATCTAAACTATTGAATTTTCAATTGAATTACGTTAGTTTAATCAGGATTAAAAAAGGAGTGGGTAGATTTTTTTTATTGTAGGGTGGTTGCGTTCACACATTGCCAACGTAAAAGTGGATTTTGCATAATTGGTTCCCTTTAAACATTGACTGAGTATGTCATGTCAAAGACTGAAATCAATGAGTAAATCAAACACTGATGTTCCTAATCTCATCATTAGATTATGAGACTTTGTATAAGTGTTTTACTCTACGAAATTTCTGTCCTACAGCGTTTGCAAAGGGCAGCTGTTACGAGCCGTTTGTGAAGTATGGAAATTTCTCCACGAGTGATCCCGCGTTTGGTGTCGGTTCCGTAGTTGAGTTCTCCTGTGAACCGGGTTACACACTGGAGCGGGGCGCTGGTATTTTAGAGTGCGTCAACCCGGACAATCCCCAATGGAATGAGACAGAACCCGCGTGCCGAGGTAACTGTGTATGCATAATCACGGCTAATATTACTTTGTTTTGTGTCACACTAAACGTTGAATCTTTAATTTTGCATTACAGCTGTCTGCAGTGGAGAAATAACCGATTCGGCCGGAGTGGTGCTGTCTCCAAACTGGCCTGAAGCATATGACAAAGGTCAAGACTGTATTTGGGGTCTGCACGTGGATGAAGACAAGAGATTCATGCTGGATGTCCAGGTGTGAGTATAAGAACCTTGTTCAAAGAAATGCTACATGGTTAAAGGGACATTCCACTTTTTTTGAAAATATGCAAATTTTCCAGCTCCCCTTGGTTTAAACATTTGATTCTTAACATTTTGGAATTCATTCAGCTGATCTCCGGGTCTGACGCTAGCACTTTTAGCATAGCTTAGCATAATTTATTGAATCTGATTAGACCATTAGCATCGCGCTAAAAAAATAACCAAAGAGTTTCGATATTTTTCCTATTTAAAACTTGACTCTTCTGTAGTTACATTGTGTACTAAGACAGACGGAAAATTAAAAGTTGTGATTTTCTAGGCAGATATGTTTAGGAACTATACTCTCATTCTGGCGTAATAATCAAGGACTTTGCTGATGTAACATGGCTGCAGCAGGCGTAGTGATATTACGCACTGCCGTAAAATAGTCCCCTTGGTTACTTTCAATGGCAGGGGACTATTTTTTTAAATAGGAAAAATATCGAAACTCTTTGGTTATTTTTTTAGCACGATGCTATGGATTGTGCTAAGCTATGCTAAAAGTGCTAGCGCCATACCCAGAGTTCAGCTGAATGGATTCCAAAACGGTAAGAATCAAATGTTAAACTCTAGAGGAGCTGGAAAATGAGCATATTTTCCTAAAAAGTGGAGTGTCCCTTTAAAATCTCACCCCTTTTTATATAACAAGTGCTCTAAGTGTTTTGTGATTATCTGAGTTTTCAAACTCATAATTTGTGTGTGTCTATATATGGACAGATGGCTGGCTGTGTATTTTTGGGCTGCCTGTTTGTTATTGTGTTGAAACCTGTTTTTCCTCTAATGAGAATGCTTTCAATTCTCCATTAGCATTCGGTGCAGTTCACCAGCTTTCAATTACGAGGGAACAGTGTGAGTAATGACAGCAGATTAATTGATTTAGCACAGACATGGAGGCCACCGCCGGACTCATTAACACTGAGCGTTAATGGGCCGACACACAGGTGACAGACTGTGCAGGTCGCACCTGCAATTGGTCCTTCATAACAGTGGGGCTTTTTTAATATCTCAATGTGTAATGGCTTCGTTGTATTGTGGTTGTGAGTACGGTATACTGTACTGTGCGAAATGCACCATTGACTAACATAGAAAAGCAGAATACTATGGAAGTCAATGGGGCCTCTGATCGGTTTGATTACAAACATTCTTTTGTGTTCATCAGAAAAAATAAATGTATGCAGGTTTGTAACAACATGAGAGTGAGTAAATGATGACAGAATTTTCATTTTTGGGTGAACTATCCCTTTAACATTTAACACAACTTTACCGGCTTACACCCATATCATAGGAATTCTCAAACCTGTAATGTAAAGGATGCACCTCAGGCCATCTCATATGTGTATCATCTGTTTAAAATCCTTGATCATACCATAGGATCTTGGGTTTGTCTTTTGTTTCTGCTGCTTACTGAGGATTCTGCCTCTTTGTTTCCCCCCCGTATAATGTTAAATAAATCTTGTTTCTTTGCAGAATGTCACATATCCCCCTCGACAGATGAGCGTAACTAAACTTTGTCCTTTATTGCCATTTAGCATGACAGAATGCAAAACATGATGGATTCTCAGCGTTGAGACTATAGTTTGTTTATCCATTGCATTAGTCATGTTAGTTTGAAAAATGAAGATGAATTGGGGAATGACATTACCAAACCATCTGGGGAAAATGTAGTTGGTCATGTGACGCCTCCTTCTGTTAGAAATGCATCATTCTTCTTCAATAAATGGTTCATACACAAACAAATTTAACCTTCGCTCCAAACCAACATGATTTTTTTTTGTTCACAGAAAACATATTTAGTTCAGGCTGCTTTTGACATGTTCCTGTGTTAAATTTGGTATGGTGCTGGCAACAAGACCATGGGTTTGATTCCCAAGAAACTAATCTATATCTTAAATGTAACTGTAAGTTGATTTAGTTACGTGAATAAAGGGTATATAAGTCTAATGCTTAGCCAGACAAAACTAAAACTAAAATGTAATAACATACATGCATGTGTGATGTTTCATCAGTCTTCATTTAGGAATGAATGACATGCTGACGTTTTATGATGGGGAGGACCTGACAGCCAACATCTTGGGACAGTACAGTGGTTTCCTTCCTCGATTTAGTCTCTACACCTCTACAGCCGATGTGACCATCCAGTTTCAATCTGATCCAGCTTCTAACATCTATGGCTACAATAACGGCTTTGTGGTGCATTTCTTTGGTAGGTGACACTATAAATGTATATAAAGGAAATACACTCACCTAAAGGATTATTAGGAACACCTGTTTAATTTCTCATCTAATCAACCAATCACATGGCAGTTGCTTAAATGCATTTAGGGGTGTGGTCCTTGTCAAGACAATCTCCTGAACTCCAAACTGAATGTCAGAATGGGAAAGAAAGGTGATTTAAGCAATTTTGAGCATGGTTGTTGGTGCCAGTCGGGCCTGTCTGAGTATTTCACAATCTGCTCAGTTACTCGGATTTTCACGCACAAACATTTCTAGGGTTTACAAAGAATGGTGTGTAAGTGGAAAAACATCCAGTATGCGGTAGTCCTGTGGGTCAAAATGCCTTGTTGATGCTAGAGGTCAGAGGAGAATGGGCCGACTGATTCAAGCTGATAGAAGAGCAACTTTGACTGAAATAACCACTCGTTACAACCGAGGTATGCAGCAAAGCATTTGTGAAGCCACAACACGCACAACCTTGAGGCGGATGGGCTACAACAGCAGAAAAACCCATCGGGTACCACTCATCTCCACTGCAAATAGGAAAAAGAGGCTACTATTTGCACAAGCTCACCAAAATTGGACAGTTGAAGACTGGAAAAATGTTGCCTGGTCTGATGAGTCTCCATTTCTGTTGAGACATTCAGATGGTAGAGTCAGAATTTGGCGTAAACAGAATGAGAACATGGATCCATCATGCCTTCTTACCACAGTGCAGGCTGGTGGTGGTGGTGTAATGGTTTGGGGGATGTTTTCTTGGCACACTTTAGGCCCCTTAGTGCCAATTGGGCGTTGTTTAAATGCCACGGCCTACCTGAGCATTGTTTCTGACCATGTCCATCTCTTTATGACCATGTCACAAAGCTCGAATCATTTCAAATTGGTTTCTTGAACATGACAATGAGTTCACTGTACTAAAATGGCCCCCACAGCCACCAGATCTCAACCCAATAGAGCATCTTTGGGATGTGGTGGAACGAGAGCTTCGTGCCCTGGATGTGCATCCAACAAATCTCCATCAACTACAAGATGTTATCCTATTAATATGGGCCAACTTTTCTAAAGAATGCTTTCAGGACCTTGTTGAATCAATGCCATGTAGAATTAAGGCAGTTCTGAAGGTGAAAGGGGGTCAAACACAGTATTAGTATGGTGTTCCTAAAAATCCTTACACTTTCAGATATAAAGGTACAAAAGTTGTCACTGGGACAGTGCTTTTTGAAAGGTCATTATATGTACTATTTTGGTACCTTTGAGGTACCAATATGCACATTTTAGATACAAAAGTGTACTTTTTAAAAAGGTACCACCCCAGTAACAACTTTTGCACATTCTTGTACCCTTTTTTCTGAGAGTGCAGGATATATAAATAAATTGACTGAAAACACTGAAATCTCCTGGAAAGCATGGTCAACTGTATATTTCCAAAAGTAAATGAAACCTGTTTGGAGAGGGGGTGAAAAGCCTCTAGTGCCATAGAAATGCCTAGCTGCTTGGTGATGCCCATCACTGGCACCGACTCTCACAGCAGCAAGATTTACATGCAAAACTAAACATTACACATGCAAAATCTAAATATCACATTTTTCCATATTTTTCTCTCTCTGTCTTCCGAATACCAGAAGTGCCACGTAACGACACCTGTGCGGAGCTTCCCGAAATCCCCAATGGCTGGAAGAGCACATCTCATCCTGACATGACCCACGGAACCGTGATCACCTACCAGTGCTACCCAGGGTTTCGCCTGCAGGGTTCGGAGATCCTGATGTGCCAGTGGGATCTAACGTGGAGTGGAGACGTACCCATCTGTGAGAAAAGTGAGAGCTAATGACACGCTTAAAGGTCACAGCAGATCATTAGTGTGTTAAACGTTTTATTGATGCGCTGTTGTGTTAGCAGCGCTAAAGGTCATGGGTTTGATCCATAGGGAACATATATACGGATAAAATGCACTTTGGATATTACTGTCTGCCAAATGCATACATGGAAAACCTGCTGCATAGAATAAAAGCAGTTCAGCTGCCACCTACTGGTAAAATTAGGTAAAAACAGCTTACTGTTATAATAGATGCCAATTTACTTCAATTGCATCAACATAATGACATGCAAACAGCATTAATTGCTCCGGTGGGCCAATTAGCTTATAAAAGCTGTTAAAAGTTGCTAAAAGTTAGATGCTTGTTAAATAAATTTGAGACTTTTGAGTGTTGTTCATATAGGTTTTTATGTCCTGTGTTTTTACTCAAGGAAGTGCATGGTTAAGTCATAGTTAATTTTTTGTTATGTTTGCTCAGTTATGTCATGTGAGGATCCAGGGCTGGTGCAGAACAGCCACAGAACTGTGACCGGTTCTCGTTTCACTGTGGGGTCTTCAGTGGAATACATTTGTAATAAAGGTTACTCGCTTTCTGGCCCTGGAGTGCTCACGTGCTACAGCCGAAATACTGCAGACCCCAAGTGGAGTGAAAGACTGCCCAAATGTGTTCGTAAGTATATAAGTAGATGATCCTTGACATTCACACGTATCTGCACTGCCTTATATTGTTTTATAAAGTTTGATCCAGCTCTGAAGCTAAAACAACCCATACATTGTTTATTCCAAATGCACACTCGTTCAGATTCTGCATTTTGCTGACACCTAGTGGATGAAAGTTGAGGATACTGTGCTGTGTTTGTATTCAGATGTTGAACCGATGTCTTTGCGTTTCGCTCTAGCTGAACGATACGAACCCTGCAGTAATCCGGGCGCCCCGTCAACAGCTATCCAGAGTTCAGAGAAAGCTTTTTTCCAGGCAGGAGAGTCTTTGAGTTTCTCCTGCCGTGCAGGCTATGAGCTCCGGGGTGAATCCAATATCCACTGCCTCCCTGGACATCCATCACAGTGGAGCAGTGCGCCTCCTATGTGCAGAGGTATGAACTGCACTCTTTTGCTTCCACTGACTTCCATAGTAGGAAAACAAATATTATGGAAGTATTGTGATAAAATGATGAAGAAGATATTTTAATAAATAATTGTTGAAGTTACCCCATTGAATTCCATCTTATTTTTTTTCCTACTATGGAAGTCAATGGTTACAATCAGCTGTGTGCTTACCATCATTTATCAAAATATCTTCTTTTGTGTTCATCAGAAAAAATAAGTTCATACAGGAACAACATGAGGATGAGAAAATAATCATAATAATGACAGAATTTTCATTTTTTGGTGAACTATCCCTTTAAATTATGTGCTGTACTATTTGAAAAGTAAAGGTTTGTTTTGTAAACATTAGGCAAGCACAGATAATACATTTTCTTAATGAATTCATTAATTGAAAGCAATTTCACATGATGTTTGCCCAGTGGAAAATTTATTTGAAGCATTTAGGTAAAATGGACTTTCAATTACGAGTGCATGCATAATAATCTCCCTTAATGCATGCAATGTAGATCTTGTTTTTTTTTACACTGTTTGTCAATGCTGATGTTTATTTTTAGCGTTTCTTGTAATTGTTGTTTTGCAGCCTCATCTGGAATCGTAGATGAACGCAAACTAAATGGTGACATCTTTTTAAATTCTCATATTTAGTTTTATTCATATGTAAAGTTTCCACCACCTATAAATCTCATTGTTATGATTTATTGTGTTGATCTCATTTATACCCTGTGTAATTTTCACTTTATCTAGTAGCCGCTGGAGCAGAATTTGGTGTGAATATTGCCATCGCAGTTCTGATTCCTGTCGCTGTGGTGCTAATACTTCTCCTGGGTGTTTTCCTTTGCGTCTCAATGTAAGTTGCAATTTTGGTTTTAAATAGTGATGTAAATAACCCTCTACAGTAGGTACATGTTTTGTATTTAATTGTTTTTTATAAAGTTGTTTTCTGTGTCTCTAGAACTCAAAGCAAGACCTTTCGACTTCCTGGCTCTTCTTCTCCACCTTACGACAACATGACTGAAGAATCTGCATTTGACAACCCTGTTTATGAGACAGGAGTAAGTATGGATGACTTGAACTTGAGAAATGTGGGCTCACACAACACCATCGTCCTGTCCTGATCTACCCTGCCTGCCATTCTGTCATTCACCACCAGCAGAGGGAGCCATTCTGTCACACTGTCTGCCATTACATCATCTGACTGATAACACAAACTATTATAAATAAATGTATGGATTGAATGCACTGGGGGATTAAAGTGTAATGTAATGTAATTCTTTGCTATCATGTAAATTATCAATATTTATTTATGTTTCTGTTTATTAGTATCTGAAAATAATTTCAGTATTGTAATGGCACCAAAATTGTACTAAATACCAATTATATCATAGCAAACTTATAACTATTTATTTGTATGTCTTGTGTTTTACGATTCTTCATAACTCTCTTGGACAACACAATTTTATTCAAACATCATTTTAATTTTTATCATTTTTTAATTCAAATGACAATAAAATGTAATGTAGAACTTGCATTTGTTTGCACATTAGAAATGACATTTTCCATTAATTACATTACGATACAATGCTTTGTATTTCCCCTAAACAATTCTCATCCAAGTACACCCATACAGCTTTACACTGTTCTGACAGGCAAGTGATCACACGTCTGTGGTCCTGTAATAATTTGTTTATCTTTCAGGATGCAAGGCAATATGAAGTGTCTATGTAAAGTCCATTTATCACACCTCGCCAAATAGATAACATCTCAACGTTTCTTCATTCTGCTGGACCACTGTACAGTTTCTCCAGAAGACTTTAGCCAGCACAGAAAAGATGATGGAGAATATTTGTTTCTGCAGCACATTGGAGGCTGAGCCCCATCTCGTAGCCTTTTATCTGGTAAAAAAAAAACAAGACTTACACTTACACAGCAGTGGATTTTTGTTGGGAAAAGGTGAAAACGGTTTCTCCCCACATGAAGCAAAACCCATGGGACTCTGTCTGAACACTAGTGATGATGACAAACTCATGTCTTTGTTGGATTATAACACACTGATGTTACTGCATGGGAGCTTCTTTGCAGAAATCTTTGTAAATAAAGACTTTAGACAACAAGATTCTGTTGTGTGTTTAATATGCAATATTAGCTGCTGCTGTCATTGAACAAGATACCAGAGTAAAGACCATGCAGAGAGTCAAAATGATCACATTAATCTTTTGCTTCTTATGCTATAAGCACCCACATTAGTATTCCCTTAAAAATAAAGGTTACTAAATGGTCTTTGTTGGGCTGTATGGTAACATACACAACTCTTTTGTCGCAAAAGTTTTTTAGACAAAAAAATAGAAGAAATTGTTATTTTAAGAAACTTTAAAAGTTTGTGGGGGGAACCAAAATGGTCTATGAGAGCACTGCAACGAAACATTTTTAGCATATTTACATTCTCTATAATCAAGGATTACAATTTTATTATTTAGATTATAAATAATCAAAATCTATTTAAATAAACAAGAATAAATGTTTATATAGTCCAAATTATGAATGATTGTATGATTAAATGAATGAACAAATGCATGAATAAATGAATGAATGGCCCTATAATGTCAATGATCTCTAATTAAAAGTTTATAAAATAACTTGCTATTAAATATATATGCTATAAACCTGTACCATAAGAAATGTTTAATATTTGCATCCATGCATCTTCAAATTTTGCTTCATTTCCTCCCTTTCACGTATTGGTTCATATACCACCGGTCACGACACGAGCCAATCAGAAGCCAGAAAATTCCACAATACAAAGAAGCTCGAACATGTATACAAACGAGATGACCATCTCTGTTTAAAACTCTTATCGGTTAATGTGTTAAACAAATATCCAAAATTTCACAAAAACGGCACGTTACAGGTGCACAAAATGATTCTATTTACAGAGACGATATTAAACGGAGAAAAAGCGCAAGATGGCTCCTCTGCTGACTGGTCGTGTAGTGATGTCTGATTCGCGAATGAATCGGTGTTTTGAACTGACTCTTTTTAATGATTCGTTCAGACAAATCAGGTGAGAAGATGATAATACTTTTTTAGTTAGTGACATGGTGGAACCACAAACAATACAATACCCACAAACTCTATAAAAATTAAGCTATTTCTACGTTTGATAATAAAAAAAATAATATTTTGAAACTATAATGTAACTGTAAATGGTTAAGAGATATTTAGAATAAACGAGTGTATAACATACGTTTTAATAGGAAAGCATAGTAATAAAGTATTACTGGCGTAAATATTTATTTTCTGCAAAAATGTAACGGCAAGCTGAAAATTCCGTATCGTATCGGTTCATTGAGACGAACCGTTCAAACGAATCGATTCCAAGTTCAAACTCCACTGACTGCGCTCTACGCATGCGCACAAGGGTTCGTGCGTCAGTTCGCGCGAGCGTTTCTTCATCACAACAGAGACGCTCCTCCGTTAAATCCGCTGTTCACCGGGTTAAAAACGGCGCTTTTTCGCTGCTGCCAGCTCCTCGGAGGAGTCGTTCTTTGGGGCGCTAGATGTTTGACGTTCTCGCATCATGGGTTCAATGAATGGTTCCGTGTTTTTGTTATTCTGTCTCTTACCGGGCCAGAGTCTCGCACAGCACCGGAGATAGAGGCCTCCGCGCGCCAGCTCGATTAACGGAGAGCCCGCGCGGAGCGGCGAGACGCACGGCGGGAATTCTGAGGCGATTATATTAGACGTCAGAGACTCCGCTCGCCTGACAGGAGGTTAAAAACCCCCGGTAAACGGCGTCCAACGACTGAAAGAGTGGGAACCGAATCACCGGGGCCGGTGTTGATGTGGGGTGAAATGGAGACCCCAACAATCATGTACGATCTGGACACCTCCGGCGGGCTGATGGAGGTAAGACACACAAACACAGACACGTTTAATTATCTCCTCACGTGCACCTAGCGACATGTTTAGCGGTTAACAGTCTCCTTGTAACTTAGCCGTTAGCTTGAAATACGTGCACCTACCAACGGCTGTCATTTCACCGTGAACTCAAACCGGAATTTCCGTTGTAACGTACGGCGCGCGCCCAGGGCCCAACAAAGGCTCGAGCGCGCGTACGGAGGCGATGATGCCAGACGCGCGCAGATGTTCACTAATGGCTTTCTGAATCTCTCGTTCAGAAAATCCAGACTCTCCTGGCACCGCCCAAATCTGAGGACGGGGAGAAGAGAAGGAAACCGGACAGGAGCACCAGGAGAGCCGGCAGGGCCACCAATCACGACACCTGCGACAGTTGCCGGGAGGGAGGAGACCTGCTATGCTGTGACCACTGCCCCGCTGCTTTCCATTTACAGTGCTGGTGTGTGTCATCTTGCATTGGTTTGTGGGTGATGCTTATGGCAAGCTGCTGCTTAATAAGGTTTCTTGCTGAAGCAGTGTTACTGTAGCTCGGTTGGAAAAACATTGCATTAGCACCACAAAGGTTGTGGGTTCAAATCCTTGGAAACACGCACTACTGAAATATAAACCTATTTTGGATAGACGTACCTGTCAAATGCACAAGTGTTGCTGGACTTTAAGGTCTCTTGACGTAGACTTCAGTGTGAAGAGCGAGGATAGGAATTATTTAAAGGCTTTTTTAATGTTTCTCATGGGCCTTAGTAGTTTTTAGATGTACTAATGGGCCTAGTGTGAATTGCTTTATCATCAGAATTAATTTTATGTTAAAGTATATAGTTTCATTCATACATATGTACATGCATGCATGCGTATGTTGCTTAGTGAGCATTGCACTTGCAGCACCAAGGTCATGGGTTCGACTACCTTGGAAACACATGTGCGTAGCTTGAATGCACGTTCATCAATGTAAATGTGAATGCAATGCAAGCTTATTTTCTCATTGTTTATTCTGTTCTGTGTCTGGGAGCTAAAAGGATTTTGTGTATGTTTGACACTATCGAATCTGCGAGCTGGGCTGAACATCAAAGGGTTGTTTTGAAACCCACAAGTAGACTGGAAGACAAAAAAAATGGTTTTCGGGCATAGAGCTGGTTGCATAAGAAAAGTGGGCATGTCACACCGAAAGTAATGTGCATCACGTTTTCCTTATATTAAACATGCATAGTGAGGTTTATATATCCCGTCTGTGGTTTACTTACTCGTATGTTCAGTTGTTATATTCAGTTGCCATTGTGTAACTGTGTAAGTTGAAGCCTGCAGTTTAACCTCTGACTTTGTTTACATTTCCTCAGTAACCCACCATTGAGCAGAGAAATGCTGCCACCTGGTGACTGGATGTGTCATCGCTGCACTGTTCATAAGAAGGTTGGTGTCCTCCTGTTTGTTATGCAGCAAATATTTTGTTAATACTTTCATTTGTAATTTACTTAAATCTTAATTTGACTCCTTTATAGAAGAGGGAACAAAAGAAAGAGCAGATAAATGGTCTTCTGGACCGACAGTTGAAACAGTTGCCATCTCCAGCCCCAGAGCAGGAGTGCGGGACGCTACGTCTAGACCCAACCGTGGGGTCAGGCGGCATTGGGCTACGGGCCGCTGTCGCTCAGGTTCGACTCCTGGAGAGGCGACCAAGCAGCCGACCGGCGACCCCCAACTCCAACACCTCCTCCAACGACACGCCCACACCATCGGAGCAGAACGACATGGAAGAAGATCTGCTGGATGTGGAAGACGAGGCACAGGGTTCTGAGACGGAGCTCTCCAACACCTCAACCACCCTCAAGAGACCTTTCGACCTCCTAATCGCAGCTGCCATGCAAAGGAACCCCACGCAGTTCCAGCTCCCGAACGATTTTACATGCACGACTGCACTTCCAGGTACAGGACAGATCCAGTTGATCTTATTAGAGAAATTACAGGTTGTCAGTGATTTTGAGATGGTATGCATTTTATTTCTCGCAGGCACTAGCAAAAGACGACGGAAAGACGAGTTGTCGGGGAGGAACGCGAAACGGCCACAGCACGAGCTGGACCATTATGGACTCGTTCCACTGCCGGTTAAAGTTTGCTACACATGCAACAGGTACAATGTTTTGTGTTGTAAGACATTTACAGCGCTCATATCCATCATAAAAGCAAAAAGTTTAGAAAAAATAAAGTCAACTGTCATTTTCGCTCTCTCTCTTTCTTCCAGGAGCTGCAGGCTGGCTCCATTGATCCAGTGTGATTACTGCCCCCTCTTGTTTCACATGGACTGTTTGGACCCGCCTCTCACTGCCTACCCTACAGGCAGGTGGATGTGTCCCAACCACATCCAGCACCTGGTAGTAAGGAAGCCTCTTACAAACCTTTTCAAGTTTACACAAATGCACTGAGCTACAAATAAATTGTTTCTGTTCCTCACAGCTGAACCAGAGGAGTCTAAACTTTAGCAACCGCTGCCAGCTATTCGACCAGTTTCAGGACTGCATATCCCAGCATGCAGTGAAGCTCGACTTCCTGCAGCGGGTACATCGCCAGCACCCCCCAATACGACGGCTGGGTCACGCTCAAAGCAGGAGGACTCTGAAGGTCATCCATCTTTTTAAATCACTATATGACAGCGTGGATTGACAATGGAGATGTTAAAACTCATTCAGGTTTTCCTTTGACTTTTTTAGGTTCCGGATGCAATAAAGTCTCAGTACCAGAACCCACCCGTCCTGACGGCCACCGCAGGGATCCGTGAGGGGGAACTGATCTGTACTGGCATTCCAGAACCGATTGTCCCGCAACACATAGCCAGTGAAGATGAACAGCGTGAGGTTCGTCTAATTTTTTTTTTAACTGTATCCCTTATATAATGATTATAGTAAGTTTAGTGAATGAGCTTTATGCTTCGGTGCAGTGGCTCAAAGACGTCGTTTCGCTGCAGTGCAGCATCATGAGGCATTTATGGAACAGGCCAACATCTTCTTCACCCCGGGATTCGGAACAACATGATGCAACGCTGTGCAAAGACTCCCATCCCGCCCTCTCACAGGACACACTAAACCTTGGGAACAAAATGGTTTGTAGCTTATGTACAGACGGACTGTGTCAGAATTGTCGGACCACAAACGGCCACGTAGACAGATTAGTTCAGCCCAATAGGATTCAGGGTCCTGTTAAAACCCAAGATGAAACCCCCGCTCCGCCTAACCACTCCAGCTCAGGTGCTGCCATCAAGACGGAGGATTCTAGTTTAAAATCTTGTACAGCCACCAATGCCTCTTTCAAATCTGAGCCCACTACTCCATCATGTGACCATGTGAAAAATCCAGCCCCCTCGAAACTCTTTGTGTCTTATGTAAGTACAGAAGCACATGCGGTTAAGTCACTAAAATCGACGGCAGACACCGGTTCAGGCCACCAGAGATCTTCACCCTCTTCCTGTGGTAAGAACCTACCTGTGTAAATCTTTGGTTGACCAAATAAAAAAAAAAAGAGATAATGAACAGCTGCTTTGTTTTCTCAGATGGCTTCAATTTGGTTAAAGATGTGTTTTCTTGCACAGAACTTCCTAGCGTGTCAGAACTGTCAAGCCGGTTAAAAGACACCATGCAGGGAAACGGAGGTGTGTGTGACATTTAGGTTTCCTTAAAGCCTCCTGGCTGCAGCTTTCTGATTATTTAACTCTCTTTGTTGCAGAAGTGGAACTCGGCTCATTGGATGAGAGGTTTATAAAGCTCTTAGCCTGGCAGCGGATTCAGCAGCTCTTCGATTCAAAGTCCTCTTCCGTTCCGAGTAATTCTCCCCTGTCTGTGTCACTTCCTCATAAAAAACACAGCGAAGGTATTGATCTCTGATCTCTGTTTTGCACAGTTCGTGAGTAAACATGTTTATAATTGAACATCTCTGTGCAGCAAAAAACAGGGAGGTGCAGGCGAGAGCTTCACTTTGTGCTGTCTCTGGAAAGGGAGCAGCTGTTCGTATGTGCTATAGGAGTCTGTACATTGGGACGGGTGAGAATTATCCTGTGACAAACATCAGGAGAACATATTTCAACCCTGCAGTATTTTAAATGTGCCTTTTTTTGTCTCCACAGGTGCTGATATGGACGTGTGCCTTACAAACTATGGTCATTGTAACTACGTTTCAGGGAAACATGCCTGTATTTTTTATGATGAGGTATGATCAGTTAAATGTTTAAGATTGGTCTGGACAGAAAGAGGGGTGTTTGTTTACTTCTGAGTGATGGAATTTATTCATACTTTTTTTTTTAGAATACAAAGCAGTATGAATTGCTGAACTATAGCGAACATGGGACGATGGTCGACAATGTATTATATTCCTGTGACTTCTCTGAGAAGACAAGCCAGAACCCATCCAGCAACCTGCTCACCAAAGTACAGAACATCATTCGTAAGTTTATAAATTTTGTTCATTAATTGGAAACTTTTGGATACTAAACCGCAGTATTTGTTCATCACAATAGCATACTATCGTGTTACTTTTGAAGCAGAAGCAGTACAGTGTACGTTATGCAGTTTTTTTTAAACCCAGCGTACATTGTATTCGTAGGTCGTGCATGTGCCTACAGGAGAATGTAGTATGTAGCCCAGGACAGGGCTCTACACTATTTTTTTGCACTGGTGCGCCTAACTTTTTTTTCTTGGGTGCACCAGCACAAAAGTTAGGTGCACCCAAATTTTTGACTGCATCGCATTAATAGTTCACCCAAAAATGAAAATTCTGTCATAATTTGTTGCACTTTCGAGCCCTGGCCCAGGAGATGCATTGCATTTTGTCGCAATGCTTCTGAATACACATACAAGTCTAATAAACTATACTTTGCAAGGCAACCCTTTGTGTAAACATAAAAACAGACTATACTCTAGGCTTTAGTGTCTCGTGTTGGAACTGTGCTAGGATGACCTAATGCCTTTGGCAAAATGTGCAGTATACAGAGGACAGCTTGTGGAGCGTTGTATCCCACAATGCAATGCGTTTAACATGACCTTCTATGCAAAATTCATGTATCTGTCATTTTGGGATGAATAGTGGTGTATGATAAATGTCAATGTTTTTCAGAGATAATTAAAGTGATATAAACTCATTCAATGTAATGAGATCATGTGACACGGTTTTGTGTTAAATGTTCTGCATGCAATTTCAAAGTGTATGCTATACATATTACAAATTTCCTTTCATACTATACGGTCATTAATTAAGTGTACTTGCAGGTCGCTGCAGGAAGAAGGAGCAGGATGTGTCCGGGATGGACGTGACCTCTGTGACGGTGGGTGGAGTTATGAGCTGCCAGTCCCAGGATGCTCCCATTACTCCCTGTAACTGTAAGAACAGTGGATCTAGTCTGATTGGAGGCAGCGGTGCAGGATGGGAGGGTACTGCACTCCTCCATCACGGGAGCCACGTCAAACTGGGATGCTTGCAGTTTATCTTCAGCATCACAGAGTTTGCCAACAAGCCGCCCAAAGCAGAGATCAACACCTGCAGCCTCACTCCCGCACCTAGCCAACAGGGGGAGCAACTGAGCAAAGCTGCTACTCCACTTCAACACAACCTTGTAGCTTAAATCCTAAAGCACCTACCTGCCTCTGCAGCAACCTGTACATGATCGGTTCCCTTATTATTTAATTGTTTATACACTTGCATGAGATTACATTTTTATATATGTGTAAATATAAATATATATATATAATTTCTAAAACTCTTAGCAGGTTGCACGTAGGTTTTGTGTTTATTTCAATAACGTGCATTTTTAAAGGGAGACTATCATTATCATCGTCTATGCTTGTGTAAAGAAAACATCTTATATTTTCTGCCAGTAACAATATTTTTTATATTATCATGCAATTTGTTTTTTTTATCATGAATTGAAGCTTTTATTTATGTACTCTAAATGGAGTATAGTCACATCTGAGGTTCCTTTAGCTCAGCTCATGTAAAGTCACTCATGTAAATATGTATCTATTGATGTGAATAACCAGAGATCCACGTGACTTAAGTGCAACGTGTTTGTATTATTTCTGTAGTGCGCCATTGAGTTCATGTCCAGATTTGTATGTGCTGTTTCATGTGCTCTGTAAATACAGTTTTCACCAGATTCACATGTAAAGGATGTAAATACAAAACAGATTTTAAATAACATGCTTAAGAAATCCACTAGCATGGAGTCACGTTCATTCAAATTTAGTTGTAGCTCAGATTAGTAATGCTCTTTTTAGTAAAGTATTACTTTTGCTAATACTCAAGTTAGGTGGGGTTTTATTGAAATGTCCAGTATAACACGTCATTGCATTTTGTCCAGTGACTGCGTGAAAAATCCCTTTAGATTTGCCCTGATGATGGGACCAGGGCCATGAATATTACGTAATCTCGGGGCGGGCTCTTTCAACCACTGCATTTTTATCACTACAGCAGTTGGACGAGTTTTGTAATCTTGACTGAAATAGGGCGGGTTTGGTTTTGCTCCAGATAACTTTCGTGTTTCAGTGGGGTTTTCTTAAATAAATATAACTTATACCGCTACGAAAATTTGAATACGATGCTCGCGGTTTTATTTATTTGCGGAGGACTCGTCGCTATTTACCTGCTGCTGTGCGTCACGGTTTTGAAAATACCCAAATGTAAAAGCACAGCCAAACTGCACGGGAAAACTGTCATTGTGACGGGTAGGAGTTCAATTCTTGCACTTGTTTATTCTTTTCAAATAAGCTAACCCTCCTCTGTTATTTATTTATTTATTTAAATATTTGCAAACAACTTTAGTTCGTTTCCTATCTCGTAAACAGGCGTGTTGCGCATGCGCCCCTGAAAATCATGCATTCCGATAAAAAAAAAATCTTAGGAGACGCATATTGTGTTTTAGGAGCAAACACTGGTATTGGTAAAGTTACAGCTCTGGACCTGGCGAGGAGAGGAGCTCGGGTGATTTTAGCCTGCAGAAACGAAAGCAAAGGCCTGGCTGCGGCCACAGACATCAAAAGGGTGAGACCAAAGAATATGTTAACAGTTTTATTACTATGGAAAAGTGATCGAGGTGACTGTCTGAGGCCACACCAAAGCCCTCTATGGCCGTTCTCAATCCGAAGGCTGCAGCCTGCGAAGGTCGCATATGCAGGCTGCATACGTCATCAAGCCTGGTTTATTTAAGTTACCTGAGCATTACATTCGCAAGTCATAAGCATATAACAACAATTTATGATTAACTAAGAAAAATAGTCAACTTTATAATCGTTAATTTTCTAAAATAAGAGCGTTTGATGACCTATAAAACCTGGAAAGGCGACCTCTGGAGGATGAAGCCTTCGGATTGGGCTGCACCACACGCTTGCGAAGAAAGTCCCGCCTTCCAGTAAAGAGCCAATCGTAACAGACTTGACGTTTCTTTGTGGGAGGGGCTCAGTCAGTACCAGTACAGAGCACCTCCCACAAAGAAACGTCAAGTTTCGCTGAATTACGTGTTTTAGCGCAATTTAAGTTTAATAAAGTACATGTATGGTACAGTTGATGTCAGGTTGAATAGGTCGACTGTAGCCAGTAACTTCCCCCATTCAAGTTAGTAGATAGGACTTGGTCTTGTATGAAAAAGCTGCAAAGGAGTTCTGGCTAGAGGGGATACAGCTACGGCCAAATCTCGAAATGTTGGGTTTAGGGTTAGGTTGAGGGTAAGATTACGATGAAAAACAGCGGTTCTGGCTATATAGTATACAGCTACGATCTAAATCCAGTGTTGGGTTTAGGATAAAAACAGCGCTCATCCTGTGAGATTTCAAGAGATTTGTCGTAACTGTATCCCTCTAGCCAAAATACGATTTTGCTACTGTTTGTCACGTGTTGCCAGCAAGATAAACTTGCTAATTTTCTTTCTTTTTATTAAACAGTATGTATTGCTTTTAAACTATCTTTAATAAATCTATTCGTATTTTCAATTTTGGTACCTGATGTACAAATTGAAACCAACCAATTATTTTTGCAAATTCTAGATAGTACTTAAAGATGCATTGTGCATGTAAAATAACTGTTGCATGCTGTATCGATTAATATGTTTGATTTGATGTGCACGTAGGAAACTGGAAACAATGATGTGTTTTATATGCACTTGGATCTGGCAAGCCTGCAGTCTGTGAGATCATTCGCTGATAACTTTCTCAAGAAAGAATCCAGATTGGATATCCTCATCAACAATGCTGGTAGCTGAGAAATATTCCTTTTTGGCATAATACAAATACTATTATTTCTGCAATATTTTTAAAGCTGTGATGTTATTCACTTTCTGTTTGTAGGTCTTTTAGCAGGTGGCAAAACTGAAGATGGCTTTGGAATGATCTTCGGTGTCAACCACCTCGGTCACTTCCTTTTAACTTTGCTCCTGTTGGATCGGCTGAAAGAGTCCGGTCCCAGCAGAGTTGTCACTGTCGCTTCACTGGCTCATTTGTGGGGGAATGTTGACTTTAACTGCATCAACACTCATAAAGATTTGGGGTTGGGAAATTCATCTATGGTCTTGTTGAAGCTGTACGGTCACAGCAAACTTTGCAATATGCTCTTCACTCACGAGCTGGCCAAGAGACTGAAAGGCACTAACGTTACCTGCTACAGTCTTCATCCAGGTCAGTGGTCTAAAGTAACAACATGATGAAGTAGACTTGAAATATATGTTTATGAGGTTGTGATTTGGTTTTTTTAGGAGCCATCAAAACTGACATCAACAATAACTGCAGCTTATTTTGGAGGCTGATCATGATCCCAGCTATGTTTCTTTTCTATACCGATGTGCAATCTGGAGCTCAGACATCTCTTTATTGTGCACTTCAGGAGGGTCTGGAGCCTCTGAGCGGATGCTACTTTTCCCAGTGTGATGTGGGAAAGGTTCCTGCTAAAGCCAGGGATGATGCCGTAGCTAAAAAACTTTGGGAAGTCAGCGAGAGCCTCTGCGGTTTAGCATAAATATGTACCACTATAGTGAATTGCATTTGCACAAATTCAGGGGCACCAATGTACATCTTCAATAAAACATTAGGCTTCATTCATAAATAATTGTGCATTAATTGTGTGCTAAAACTAAAGTTCTCATACAAATGTTCTTCCTGTTTCACAACAGGTATTCTCATAAAATGAGTACATCTCCATATAAGGGCTTTCCAAACAACCTCCCAATACAGCTATTTGTTATTCTTTGTAAACCCGTCTTTAAAGACGCAATCTCACCTGAGAACACACAAAGGAACACCTACAAAAAAACCAAGTGGTTTCTTTTCAAAACCACTTATACAAACAAAAGTCCCTTTATCAACTTGAAGTAATTAAATTTTTGTGCAGAACATATTGGTGCTATATTAATCTTAGCAAGCTACATAGCAATCTTTTTGTTTCTCAAATACTTTTGTAGCATTACTAAGTGAATTTCTCGAAATACATTTATGAACAAAATCATTTTGGCTAGACAATTGTTGTTGTTTGTGTCTAGTTTAAATTGGGTTCAGGTACTATCTATGTAAGTCGCTTTGGATAAAAGTTCCACGAGTGCAACATTGTTTATAATGACTGTTGGTTAAGAAATGTTTATATAGATAGATAGATCGATATATAAATAGATTTGGTTAGTAAGTTTCCCAATACAACAAGTGGTTGTTGTCATACCAGTGTCAAGTAGGTGAGGTCTTTACTGTGATGAATGGCACCTCTCCCTCTCTAAATATGATTTCATCTGGACATCGTGCACTATTTCTTGTTTACTATCAAAGAGTGCCAACAATTCATTTCAGCCGAATTACTAATGTGAGACTGAAAATAGTTTGGAAGTGAGTAATTATGGTGTTATCAGATATGTATGTGCATGCAAAATAAACAAAGTAAAACCAGGGTTCCCACAACTTAGTTAACTTCAAATTCAAAAACCTTTTAAGGACTTTCCAGGTCCAATACCCTCAAATTCAATTACTAAATGTGGAGACACATTTCAAGTCAGAGCAAGGTTACATCGTGTTACCTTTTAAGATACATTGTTACAGTTCCCTTTTGAGGGAACTTGCGCTGCGTCATTGCGGTGATACTTTGGGGACGCCTCCAGGGGTAAGTGCGTCTGAATCTATATATCAAATTCAACCAATCGTGAGGCTTAACAACAAAGACGGGGTGACGCAGGAGCCAGGGAGTATATCGCTATCAGAAATATTGCCAAAGATGGCATTACAGGGACGCAGGAAGTATGGCAATGGAGACGCAGCGTCTCATTCCCTTCTCAGGGAACAACAGAGAAGTTTTCATGTGTCAAACACAACTATGCAAAAAAGCATACAGAAGATATAAGAATTAAAAGCGAACAGTTTAGCACATGTGCTTAAAAAGTCTAGAAATTTTATGATATTATCCTACACTACACAGGGAATAATATCTTATACTTCTTGCATAAAATAGATTTAAGCACTTTCAATGACCTGTATCTATGTATGTATATTTTCAAAAATGTCCCTGGGCCTGGATTTTTATCCCCCAGATTCACAAACTTTCAAGGACCCGTGGGAAAAAGGAAAATTATTTTATAATATTAAAAGAGTATTAACCATATTGGCATATTGAAAATCGTGGTTTTACTATTGGTTAAAGTATAAGGGATTTTTTTA
This sequence comes from Paramisgurnus dabryanus, assembly GCF_030506205.2. Classification (NCBI taxonomy): domain Eukaryota; kingdom Metazoa; phylum Chordata; class Actinopteri; order Cypriniformes; family Cobitidae; genus Paramisgurnus; species Paramisgurnus dabryanus. The sequence goes on from NC_133346.1 coordinate 7,706,879, forward strand.
AAAATTAAAAAAATAAATTAAGTGAAAAATGCATCTCACAATTGAAGTGCAACATGTTAGCAATGTAACCAGGTTTTTATTTCTATTCTATTGTGAGGGTGACCAATTTAGTTTACATTTAGATGAAAGTATCTTGCAGTAAATCAAAACGTCATTGGCAGACTATTGTTGGTACGAGCACGCGCAAACCGGTCCGGTGAGAGCGCAATCAGCGCATGGCGTGATAGAGAAACCGTAGACCGGTTTATCAGGCTCCGAGTCGGATGCAAGCGCATAAGAACCGCTCGCCGCCTCGTGCACCAGTTCACAATCATGATTCACCTCATCGTCGCCGCCGCTCTCGTCGGAGGTCTTTATGCCGTGTTAGTTGAGACCCTGTTTAAGAAGTCCAAATGTAAAGCAACAGCTGATATGACCGGGAAAACGGTTATAATTACAGGTGAGTGCTTGCTTAGATTCAGTTTACAAAGTCAATGTTACTTGCCTGTTGAAATTACACGGTGGTCACGTGCGTTTATCGCGCTGACTTTCCTCTTATTGATATGTGACCACAGCCGTAATCGTTTGTCCGTGGCACGTGTTTTATTCTGGTGTTTGTTTTGTTGTTTCAGGTGGAAATACAGGTATCGGTAAGGCCACGGCTCTGAATCTGGCTGCTCGTGGTATGAGAGTGATCCTGGCTTGTAGAAACCATCAGAAGGCCGAAGCCGCAATCAACGACATCAAGATGGTAAACACAAAATCTATTGTGTGTGTGTGTGTGATTTAAGGGAATATGGCGAGACAAATTGTCTTTTAATGTGTTATTTGTCATAAATGGATTTTAGTTTTAAGTAGAGAGGTCTACAATTGCATTCCAAATTTAAATCTTTTTATTGGGGACAGTACATTTATTAAAGTTGTAGTGAGCAGGAAAACATTGTGAATTAACAAAGGCTAAAATATAATATAAAAAATGTGTTGTTGCTAGTTACAAGTGCGTAAGGTAAGCACTTTAAGTTCAAGAAATTGAGGACTATTGCGAAATGATTGCATTTCCATTAACCGAAGATATGTTACTGAAAGTATTTCCTTTCCTCTTGCGATAAGTCATTTCAAACATCGACTGATGTTGATGGGTTTACTAATATCACATCCACCGCCCTAGGCATTAATATTTGAAGGAGACATATAAGTGTTATCCAAACATTAATGCCAAGGAAAGCCCCTACTTTGGAGCGGCAACGTATGTGTTTCTTGGCGGTAATGGTAGATTAATTTAAATCAAAAGAGATGGTGTTAACCAGACATTATTGGCAAGGAAAGCCTCTATACGTACTTGGGATCAGACACATATTGAGGCGTTTCTGGGAGGTTTTAATACATACATACAGAGTCATCTTTAAATAATACTTATGTGACTTGGGCTACTTGCATCAGGTGAACTGAAAATGCGAATACACCATTTCCATTGCAGTTTTGCGAAATGCACCTTTTCAGAATTGGTGGAAAAACCACCTCATGCGAGCGTAAAAACGTTTTTGTGGATTTGACCTGTTTCCATTGGCTGTATTTTCAATTTGCAGTGTCTGTTTGCGCAATTTGAAGGTTCCAATTTGAATGGAACTGCCGCTAGTGTATACATTTTATGGTTGTCTTTTTAACATACTTTTTTCTTGACTTGTGATGAGATGCTGTAATTTTAAAAAATGAAGTTGAATTAGCTTAACTTATTTCAGCTTTATTTAATAAGTTACAGCTATTGAATTCTGCTCAAGATAAAACAATAGTAAGTTGAAATTGCATGTCTTATAAAAGTATTTACGTGAGCAAGAGCGTGAATATTTTTCAAGTCTAAACATCCTGTATCCACTTCTCATGTGTTTGGAGATAAAACATGAATCCATTTAAGAAAGATACGCCGTCTGGCCAAGATTGTAGGGAAATGCAATTGGATTCTTACTAGTAAACGTTAAATCCAAAGGTCTTTGTTCATCATGGTTTTCTTGTGAGAATTGAATTAGAGTTCATGAATTTAAAGGCATAGTTTACCCAAAAATGAAAATAATGTCATAAATGACTCACCCTCATGTCGTTCCAAACTCGTAAGACCTCCGTTCATCTTCGGAACACAGTTTAAGATGTTTTATATTTAGTCTGAGAGCTTGTTGACCCTTCATTGAAACTCTAGGTACGGTATACTGTCCATGTCATGACATCAGTGGGTCAGTTAGAATGTGTTGAAGCATCGAAAATACATTTTGGTCCAAAAATAACAAAAGTTACGACTTTATTCAGCATTTGAATAATGACATACGACGTGGCTGATTTTTGTGCGCCCGGGCTTCGATTACTAAGGGAGACGCACGCTGTAAGTTTGAAAAAAAATTTGCAAACATGTCTGATGATAAAACGTCATCAGCGTCACTGCAGTCATGTGACTTTAGTCTCGCGCATGCGCTTCACAACAGAAATGGAAGCGAAGACAATGCTGAATTTTTTTTTTTTTTCGATGCTTCAACACATTTTGACCCACTAATGTCACATGGACTACTTTGATGATGTTTTTATTACCTTTCTGGACATGGATAGTATGCCGTACGTAGATTTTCAGTGAAGGTTCAACAATCCCTCAGACTAAATATAAAAAATCTTAAACTGTGTTGTTCTGAGTCATTAATGACTTTATTTAAATTTTTGGGTGAACTATCCCTTTATTCCTACTAGTAAAAATACAATTAGGACCAGAAACATTTAAAGATGATTTATTTTTCCATACAAGTATTGACCGTTTACTGACATATATTGGTTTTCAGGCTACAGGCAGCAATGATGTCCTGTTTATGGAACTTGATCTCGGAAGCCTTAAATCCATACGATCTTTCGCCGAGACATTTCTCAAATCAGAGTCCAGGCTTGATCTACTCATTAATAACGCAGGTAAGCAAAACTTCAAACCTGGGGTCAATTAAACATCAACCCGCTGAAAAATACCAATACAAATTAACACAGACTTTCTAAGGGGGTGTGCACACCAAAGCTTTTAAATGCGGCTGAAAACGCCAGGCGGACGCCGACTGCCAGCTTTTTTCAGCCGACTGCCAGCTTTTTTTCAGCTGAGCGCTTTGTTTACTTGATTACTTCTGCTTTGTTTGTCATTCGTTGAACGATGCACCGGTTGGTTGTTGTGATGTTTATTCCCCCCTTTCTCCATTGTGATCGCACGGCCGTGTGAGAACTGACTTTGACGAGGGGAGCGTTTCCCCCAAAGTTGAATATTTTTAAACTCTCAGCACTGAGTGTGGAAAATCCACGAGCTCCGACTTTCAGCGGGAAAAAAATCGCCTGCTGCTGGAAGCGCTGCGCTTCCATTGGAAACATACGCCATCCGCCGGAATAAAAGCTTTGGTGTGCACACCCCTTAAGGGATTATAACAAGAATTGTATTGGATTTAAAGGGGTCATGACATGTTTTTTATTTTATTTTATGTTCTCAGAGGTGTACTTATAATAATTTTTTTTTTTTTTTGCCGAAAAACATACACATTTAAGTAATTTATTACCTTTTTCATCATTTTTTTCCATCCTCTGATTGAAACAGTCTGATTTGTGTGTTTCCCCTTTAAGAGCGTTTGGCCTGGCTTGGTGTCTTGCCCACTTCTATGATTGACAGCCTGCATGCTGCGGCTACTACGCAGCTTTACTACAAATACAGCTTCTCAAATGGTCTTTTAAGCACATTGTGTGTTTATTCACGTCACAGACAGACAAACAATCTCACAAAGTTTTTACCACTAAAGGAAGCATATAAATGAATCACATGCGAACAAAGTCATATCATTCTAAGCCAGTGTGGGTATCGGGTTCATTGAATGCCAGTGTGCGAAGGCAATGACATGATGATGTGCTGTGTCTTTCTCTTGGGAGGCTGCAGACCTGAAGCAGGCAGGTCATATGAAAATTAATATATCTATGTATGCGTCACTAATACAGCTATTTTGCTGCGTTTTTTACTGACGAACGATTACACAAAGGCTTTTGTTTTTAATAAGGAGGGTGTGGTGATAAAACTTGCAGGATGTATTAATACCAAGACCTGTTATTTGTCAATAGATCAAGGCAAAATTGATTTCTAATGTCATGACCCCTTTAATGGAAACCATAATGGTCTTTGGTGGTTCTTTGTGTTGGGTTCTGATGGTGAGATGTTAACAGGTGAATGGGAACCAATAGAACATCATTAAATCCCACTGGAATAAAGGATTTAAAAAATATATTTTGAAATTGAGACTATGACAATAACTGTACCATCCACGTACATGTCTCTCACTGTGACCATTTCTTTACTGGACCAAACTGAAAATGTGGGGTCTAAAGGGGGTTGCACACCGGCCGCGCAGCTCAGCGTCGCGCCGCCCCGTGTCGAGTCGCGTCTAGGACAACTCTGAGGTATTGTAAACCGGAAGTGCACATTAAATAGCGCGAGCTTCGTCAGATAGCGTCTACTTCAAAATGCAAAATATACGTTAGCAGCCAATGTTATTCCTTAATGATTTGGGACAAATATAATGTTATTTAATGTTAAACTATGTGAGTGGCGCTGTGTGGCGCGATAGGGATTTGAGCAACTTCCTGAGTCACAGCTGGGTGGCGCGGACAGGCACCACCTGGTGGCGCCGGTGTGCGTATACTCATAGAAAACAATGTGTTCGTTTTTTTTTTTTTTTTTTTAGAATGGCGTGGCGCGCAATCCCCTTAAGAGTAATGACTTAAAGGGACACTCCACTTTTTTGAAAATTATACTCATTTTCCAGCTCTCCTACAGTTAAACATTTGATTCTTACCTTTTTGGAATCCATTCAGCTGATCTCCGGGTCTGGCGGTACCACTTTTAGCATAGCTTAGCACAATCCTTTGAATCTGATTAGACCATTAGCATCGCGCTCAAAAATACCGGTAATCAAAGGATTTCGATATTTTTCCTATTTAAAACTTGACTCTTCTGTAGTTACATTGTGTACTAAGACCGACCGAAAATTAAAAGTTGACATGTCCGCAAAGTCCTTGATTATTACGCCAGAATGAGAGTATAGTTCCTAGCCATATCTGCTTAGAAAATCACAACTTTTAATTTTCTGTCGGTCTTTGTAACTACAGAAGAGTCAAGTTTTAAATAGGAAAAATATCGAAACTCTTTGAATATTTTTAAGCGTGATGCTAATGGTCTAATCCGATTCAATGGATTATGCTAAGCTATGCTAAAAGCGGTAGCGCCAGACCCGGAGATCAGCTGAATGGATTCCAAAACGGTAAGAATCAAATGTTTAACTCTACGGGAGCTGGAAAATGAGCATATTTTCAAAAAAAGGGGAGTGTCCCTTTAAAAGCGTGTTTATATGCAATGTGGTGGACACCGTGTGGTAGATGCCAGTTTTACACTTTTTATTTTTTTAAAGAGCGCTGCTAAGCATAAAGTTTGTGGGTCAGGTGCTGCAAAAAGCAGATAGGATATGAAGTGGTTTATAATACTCTGAATAGCCCAAACCAGCCCCACACCACATAAAGAAAATGTTGTATGACCTTTAATTTGTAGGTCTCGTGGCGGATGGTCGAACGGCAGATGGCTTTGGCATAGAATTTGGCGTCAATCATCTTGGCCATTTTCTGCTCACGTGTCTTCTGCTGAATCGTCTAAAGGAGAGTCCTGCGGCCCGAATCGTCACAGTGGCCTCCATGGCTTATCGCTGGGGCAAGATTGACTTTGATTCTCTCAATGCCACTAAAGATCTGGGATCAGGAAGATACAGCTGGCAGTTTTTCCAGGCTTATTGCAACAGCAAATTATGCAATGTCCTGTTCACTCACGAGCTGGCCAAGAGACTGAAGGGTTCGAATGTGACCTGCTACAGTGTTCATCCAGGTAACATTTAAGGCTTTTAGCACATTTACAGGACATCTTTATCTTAGATCACACTTGTGTTGGCTTGAATGTTCAGTATCAAGAAGATCTAGACTCTCTGGAATGTTCAGAGACATTTCCTAAATGTGTTGATTGAAGTATTGTCCAATGATTTGTTGGGTTTAAGATCTGAAGTTTATTCATCACTATGTAAAGTTTATCACAGAAACTTCAAGTATGGTGGCAGATTAGCCAAGCTAGACCCATGCATAATATTGTATCACCTTTTTTCCACCGTGCAGGTGTCGTGAAGACCGAGCTTTCCAGACACGTGAGTCTCTGGCAAAAGGTGTTTATTGAGCCGGTGGCTAGACTGCTTTTCCTGGATCCAAAGACCGGAGCGCAGACAACCCTCCATTGTGCCGTTCAGGAAGGAATCGAACATCTGAGTGGACGTTATTTCTCCTGTTGTGCTGTGGAAGAAGTCTATGCCAAAGCCAAAGATGACGCAGTGGCCAAGAAGCTCTGGGATGTGAGCGAGAGACTCTGTGGACTTTCTTGAACCCGCAAGAACTGTTTAATTTCTGGTGGATGGAGACCCTTTGTGGTGTTTGATGAAATCTTACACTTAAAGAAAAATTAAGTATGAAGTAATGAAGCTGACCCTGGAAGTTTCTATTGATGGATGGAATAATTATTTCCCAAGTTTACAGTGTTTCTTTTACTTGTATAGTTAAATATGTGTTGTGGTGTTTTTTTTAATGTATTAAAGTATGTAGTGAATAACAATTTTTCTACTTTTTATCATTGAGTGTATGAGATTACACTTTTACGCTTTTATACGAAGAGACTGTTCACACCCATTACATTTTGAACTGATAATGCAATGCTTTACCACTGAGCTGTACAGGAGACGTATGTTTGACATGATGAAATCAAAACTCAAATCAACTGAGCAACATGATAATTAACTCTTTGCCAGTATTGAAATAAAATTAGTGTAAGAGAGACTGAAATGTTGCAACCGTGTGTAACAATCCAGCTCTAAACTTTGTGTCTCACCCAAGGATACGTCTTTGTGACTTTGTCATGCTGGTTGTGTAAAATCAGGTCAAGTGAATGATGCTCTAAAAACAATTTTACTGTAGATTGCATCTCATACAGGTTTTTCCAGACCTACATACCTCCAGGTTCAGCTTGAAAACAGATCGTATTAAGGTGTTTGAGCTGGTGTCTTAAAAGGCACATCTCAAGATGTGTCCAATGATCAAACTTACTAATGTTAAGTATGCTCGACCTCATATATGACCACATGTTAAAATTCAAATAAAATTTAACAAATATTTATAAGTTCAATAATCATGTTGAAAAAAAAAGTGCTGTTGCTGCTAAAGATGCACATGTCAACTTTAAAACAATACGGAAAAGGAAGAAAAAGATCTGATGACAGAAAAATTGCAAGCACCATCCTGAGCAAACTGGATCGTACATTTCTTAAAGTGATAGTTTAGCAAAAAATTAAATTTTGTCATGCTTATGTTGTTCCAAACTTTTATACAAAAAATCTGCTAAATACAATAAAGAAGATATTTTAAAGAATGTTTGTAACCAAGCAGGTGTGGGGCACCATTGACTTCAATAGAAGAAAAAAATAATACTATGGAAGTGAATGGTGCCCCAGATCTGTTTTGAAAATATCTTCATTTGTGTTGGGTTTGGAACAACTATCCCTTTACCTTTGATAACCTCTATATCTCATAAGTGCATGCTCTTCACCTACTATAATATACAGATTTCTGTCAAAGAAAAAAAATAGGCAATGGGAAAAGTGAATACATTTTCATGGAAAGAAAAGCAACACATTTCAAAAACTAAATGACAAACAAAAGTGCTTGAAATGAAAATATTCCTTTATATAACTAAGCACTCTTAAGAACACTTTTTTAATTTAATCAATAAATTGTAAAATGTCTGAATGTTGCTATTAAAATTGCCACTTTCCCTTTCAAGTCTTTTTTTTGTAGAAAATGGGTCTTGTTCACTAAGCATACGTACAGATAAATCTCTGTTTGTGTGAAATGTGCGACAGATGTTTTCATGAAATAAATCATGATTCAACAAAAACTTTCGTACTTAAACTTGCGAAAAAATATTTGTAACACACGTAGGCTAGAAAAAAATCACGATATAATCAAATAATATAATTATAATAATTGATATATAATATAATATTATATATGTTTTATATTATACATACATATATATTCTATTATTAATTTCTACAAAGAAGAAAAAGAAGATGCACGTAATGACAATCCTTCAAGCTTTGCTTCCTCATATTTTTAAATCTCTATTAGAGAGTAAATGTAATGTAAATGTAATAAAAAGTACAAAGTCAATCACTTGATCCCCCTGTCTGTTTTATATCAGATACAGATGTGCGTCTCTGGTGGTGAAGCTATATTAACCTCCTTTATAATCGCATCCTGTACTTCCTTTTACCAATATATACAGCACACCTGCTACTCCACCGACAGCAAATCATCCCAACTCAAAAAAGTAATCAAACTTTAATGATAATGAATAATTTGTAACAAGTTTTGCTTCATTGATGTATCAAATTTTTTCTCTGAAAAAAAGTGCTTCGTTGTGGAAAGCCCTTATATAGAGCTGGTTTGGGCGTGTATTATGCAAATTTTCTAACCTCTTGTATGCGGCCGCTTATTCAGAAAACTCCAAATTCACTAACAACAAATTCACAAATTTGCATGTAAAAAATGGGAATGAGATAAAGCATATGAATTTAGCCCAAACCAAGAATACCCCCTCTTTAACTGGGATACATTAACTAGCTGAGGCGATAGGTGGAGGAGGGATGCTGTAAAAACTATCACAGGACAAAGGTGAGCGACGGCTATGGACGCCTCTTCACCCAGACTGGTTGGATTACATGACAATGCTCTTCCCATGTGCGTAATGTATGCACGTGTTGTGAATTAGGCGTAAAGTTTCCGTTAGAAGTTCAAATGTACGAAAAATGTACACAATTATTAGTAAATGAAACCCACTGTTTTTAATTTTTCTCTCAAAGCTGAAAACCGAGATGGTGGAGTGTATAAGCTGTGATGGTTCATGTATTCATATCTTCATCAAACTGTGTTGTGTCCATTAAATCCAATTCATGCATTTGTGCATCCACGCATGTTTGCATCAACCCTGTTTCATTTGCCTGTAGGGCGGCGCTACACCAGTGTAATCTCCACTTCTTCCCTCTTCTGCACCTGACCCTGCGCCTGCTGTTTCGGAGGTGGAGGGGCAGCTCGTACCTGCGAAAGAAAAACATCTTTTGAGACCTCATACCAAACTGGACCATAGCATCATAAATGTTAATGTGTGGAGTGATCTTACGTGTCTCCGGGTGCCTGAGCCACCCTCTGCTGGAGATCTGGGTGATGGGGTATGGGTGTGGCCTGTGGAAGAAATAACAGGTGTGACTTTGTCTGTGAAATCTGGGATAATTTAATTATATGCAAAGGAGCATTAAAGGGATAGTTCACCTAAAAATAAAAATTGTGTCATCATTTTCTGATCCTCCTGTTGTTCTAAACCTGTATGAATTTCTTTTTTCTGATTAACACAAAAGCAGATAGATTGATAAATGATTGTAAGCACACAGCTGATTGTAACCATTGACTTCCATAGTAGGAAAACAAATATAAGTATTGTAATAAATTACGATTAAGAAATTTTGATAAAATAGGGTAAACAATTCCTTGACCAGAATTGACGGTTCCTATTGAATTCCATAGGATATGTTTTTCCTACTATGGAAGTCAATGGTTTCCACCAGCTGTGTGCTTATTATCATTTCTCAAAATATCTTCTTTTCTGTTCATTAGAAAAATAAATTAATACAGAGAAAATTGTGACAAAAGTTTCATTTTTGGGTGAACTATCCCTTTAAGTTTGATTTCACTCACTGATTTCAGTTTAATTTCAATCGTTGACATGAATTACGCAATATTAGAGATCAAGGTTGTTTTTCACAGAATGCTTTTTACATTATGTAGGATGATTTTATGTAGAAAACAATAAATTACAAGGAAATCTGGATAGACAATATTGTTTTTAATAGGGTTGTCAAAAGATTAATTGCAATTAATCGCATACAAAATAAAAGTTTTTGTTTGCACAATATGTGTGTGTGTATTGTGTGTAATTATTAAGTATTTGCAAATACACACATACATGGAAAAATTTAAGAAAAATGTTATCTAATTTTTATGTAATTTTATATATTATATTTAGTTGTCAAAAGATTAATCACGATTAATTGCATACAAAATAAAAGTTTGTGTTTGTATAATATATGTGTGTGTATTGTGGGTAATTATTTTGTATATAAAAATACACACATGCATGTATTTTAGAAACATTTACATATATATAATATAAATTATATCAAAATCTAAATAAATATATATACAAAAATATATACATGATTTAATTTGTGTGTGTGTGTGTATTCATATATACATAATAATTACACACAACACAAATATATCATGCAAACACAAACTTTTATTATGTATGTGATTATGTGAATCTTTTGACAGTCCTAATATATATATATATATATATATATATATATATATATATATATATATATATATATATATATATATATATATATGAAATATATCAAAATCTAAATAAAAAAAATATACAAAAAAAATTTCTTTCATACATGCATGTGTGTGTATTTATATATACAAAATAATTACACACAGTGCACACACATATTATGCAAAAACAAACTTTTATTTTGTATGCGATTAATCACGATTTTTTTTTGTATAATTTACTGTATCATTATACTCATAGAGTAGGGATTACAGTAATAATGTATCATATGTTACTTTATTGTTATGCTGTAGGATTTAATACAATAAGCACATGTCATACAATAAGGTTTACAATTCTACAGTTTGCCAGTATGCTTACTGTAGCTTGTGACTTTGGGGGGTTCTGGGGTTTGGTAACCATTTAATATGTGAATGCTGGTCACCGGTGATAGGGAGTGGGACACCGGGCTACAAGAGAGAAAGGGTGAAGGATCCAGAAGTGTTGGAGATACCTTGTGGTAAAGAAACAAACAGCAGTCACATAAAAAACAGACATATGTCACCTTAAACCATTCAACATTTGTGACCCTATCTGTGAAATCCAGGATAAATTCTCATAACCTAATGATGAGATACGTTTGATTTCACTGACCTTACTCAATCAATATTAAAGATGTCAAGGTTATATTTTCACACAATGCTCTTTCTTCATGTTTTATGTAGAAACGTAAATCACAACAATGACTTTAGCTGGGTTTTCACAGACTGGGTCTCATTTGATTAAAAGTGATGCTCTGATTGACCCAGTATCTTTTGAGTATTTTAATGATGTTGATACCTGCACATTCATGCTTCTGTGTGTCCGTGGACATTTTGATCCACACATGTCCTCCACTAACACTGCAGGAAAGACACCCACCGCACCATTGAATTCGCCCTCCCAAAATCCATCATCTTCCTGGTTGTGTTTGCTTAGGATACGAAGAACAGCTCCTTCAGGAAAGGACAACTCATCCTCGGTTTGGGCTTCATAGGCGTATAGAGCCCTGGCCAGATGAGCTGGAAAGCAATAAAGCAGAAAATGTCCATTGCAGTTTGTTATTATAGTTTAAAAGGCACAGTTCACCCAAAAGTGAAAATATTTTCATGTAGTTTGAAACCTGTATTTCTTTTTTCCAAGAAACACACAAGAAAAATCATAAAAATAGATACGGTAAAAAATACATATCTCTGGCCAAAAATATATTTTAAATATATTCCAAATTCATTTTTTAGAATGTAATGCTCAATTGAATATATTTTTTAATTTGGAAATATATTTAGTTTTGTTTAAAATGTATTTCAAGAGCAAGCAAATACATTTCTAATTTTACATCCCATATGGCAATTTTTTTTTTGCATAAATATAATTGAAATATATGCTAAATACAAGTAAATTTTATAAAGTATATTTTTGAAGTTGACAATATATTTAATTTTAACATTTTTAAAACCTTTTTTAAAAAGTTTTTCTTCCAATGCGACATGAATATATTTCCTTGGATTGAAATATATAAAGGACTAAACATTTTTAATGCTTTAAAATGTATTTACTTTTAAAATATATTTCAAAATATACAAAAATGGCCAAAAAAAATTATCGGTGAAAAATATATTTTTGTAAATATATTCCAAAATATATTTCAGAAAATATATTGTTTGGCTATTTTTTGTATATTTTGAAATATTTAAAAATCATTTTTTTTTCATATGGGAAACATTTTTCCAGTTTCACGGACGATAAGTGATGGATTTTTTATAAACTCACCCCTTAAGCATGAAATACAAATAATCAGTATTACTTTAGGAACACTGCAATATTGTGTCTCAATACCGTCAAAGACTTTCATTGACAAACAAATGTTTTATGCTTTTAAAAGATTATATTACTTATCATAGACACATCTGGATTCAATCTATACATTTTTTCCAATATTTGTGTTCTCTGGGACGTTTGTAATGTTCTGGGTGATACTAAAACAAACTGCAATTTATCTGAGCCCTCTTCATGTTGTGTAAACTTATGAGCTGAACTCATGTGTTGGTTTTGTGGTCTCACCGCTGGCTTGACTGTTCGGGCTGCTCTGGGTCTGGGTGAGCGTTTCTAACTCTGGATCCTGATCCGTAGAGGTGCCGGAGGTCTGCGACTGACCGTCCATGCTGGAAAGAGACTGGAGCATTCTTAATAGAGAGTTGGAGGACGGGAGCTGCAAGTATTTCTCCGGCACATATCCCACCTGCCCTGCTTCATTCCTAGCCTGAAAAACATAAGCGTGACTAATAAAAAAACAATTGACACATCAATTGTCACCTTGTGGCAGCAAACTGCGTACGTAATGTGCACTGCACTGTAATTTGCTTTGCATGCCTCTGTCAAAATTGCATAAATTAACCTTAACCCAGTCCTCCATGTCACCATCTTCAATAAGCTCGAGTACATCGTTCTCCTGGATGGTGAGCTCATCAGACTGGGACGCCTGTGGAAGTGAAGCACAGCAGAAGTGGATGACATCAGGATTATGTTGATGACGTGACTGTGAGATCGAGCTATATATACCTGATAAGAGTAGAGGACAGAGCAGGTAAGAGGGTAGCTCCTGTGAGTACTGGAGGGGCTGGAACTGTTGTCATCCGGCGTCTCTGTGTCCTCCTCATCTTCTCTGTCGAAATCTACAGAGTGCTTCAAACAAATATAAGTGATGCGCTTGAAGCAGGATGGCTCTTATCAAGTTGCGCATGCACCTAGAGACATTTTTTTGCATACTCTAGAATTCAAATGCAATTAAGACTTACAGAGAACGAGGCATCATGGGTATTGGCCCATTTCTCATTCTCCAGTTCCTCCATTACTTGGGTCATAGCACTCTTCAGCCAGACATCTACGGCCACGCCCACACCTCTGAGCAAATTCAAACGAGCCTCTGCTTTCAATTTCACTGTCTACAGGAAGTCAACATGTAAACTTCCTGTCCTACATCAATACATCTTGGCTCAGCTATGTCCCGTCCCCAATACCCTCATTCACTATAGTACATCAAAAAGGCTGAAATGCAGGAATTCACATGAACAGTGTTGGGGGTAACGCATTACCAGTAACGTGCATTACGTAATAATATTACTTTTCTTAAGTAACCAGTAAAGTAACGCATTACTTTAAAAAGTGTTGGGGGTAACGCATTACAAGTAACGTGTATTACATAATAATATTACTTTTCTTAAGTAACGAGTAAAGTAACGCATTACTTCAAAAAGTGTTGGGGTAACGCATTACAAGTAACGTGCATTACGTAATAATATTACTTTTCTTACTCGTAACCAGTAAAGTAACGCATTACTTCAAAAAGTGTTGGGGTAACGCATTACAAGTAACGTGCATTACGTAATAATATTACTTTTCTTACTCGTAACCAGTAAAGTAATGCATTACTTTAAAAAGTGTTGGGGGTAACGCATTGCAAGTAACGTGCATTACGTAATAATATTACTTTTCTTAAGTAACCAGTAAAGTAACGCATTACTTCAAAAAGTGTTGGGGTAACGCATTCCAAGTAACGTGCATTATGTAATAATATTACTTTTCTTAAGTAACGAGTAAAGTAACGCATTACTTTAAAAAGTGTTGGGGTAACGCATTACAAGTAACGTGTATTACATAATAATATTACTTTTCTTAAGTAACGAGTAAAGTAACGCATTACTTCAAAAAGTGTTGGGGTAACGCATTACAAGTAACGTGCATTACGTAATAATATTACTTTTCTTACTCGTAACCAGTAAAGTAACGCATTACTTTAAAAAATGTTGGGGGTAACCATTACAAGTAACGTGCATTATGTAATAATATTACTTTTCTTACTCGTAACCAGTAAAGTAACGCATTACTTTAAAAAGTGTTGGGGGTAACGCATTACAAGTAACGTGTATTACATAATAATATGACTTTTCTTAAGTAACGAGTAAAGTAACGCATTACTTCAAAAAGTGTTGGGGTAACGCATTACAAGTAACGTGCATTATGTAATAATATTACTTTTCTTAAGTAACGAGTAAAGTAACGCATTACTTTAAAAATGTAATATTTTAATTACTTTTTTAAAAAAGTAATGCAAGTTACTTTTCAGTTGAATTAATTTGATTTAAAAAATAATAATAGTGTACTGTGTGCGCATAAGCAGGAACACTTTGAGTTAGAAATGGAGATAGCAGGCCAGAGCTTGACATTTTTGCGATGGAAATATTCTCAGAACTTCTCAGTCATAAAAACACCTGCAAGGCTTAAGAGATCAAGCCTCAACCAAGTAAGAAAAGTAACGCAAAAGTAACTTAAAAGTAACGCAAGTATTACTTTCCATTAAAAATCCCTAAGTAACGCAATAGTTACTTTTTTGGGGAGTCACTTAATATTGTAATGCATTACTTTTAAAAGTAACTTTCCCCAACACTCCACAGGAATATTTTCTTTCAACTGTCTGTAAAGTGCACATCATTGTACATTCGTCATTGCAATGGATTGTGGGATTGAATAAGTGCACTCAATAATATCCACTATGGTTATAGAGTAATATAAGTGCACTATTTAGGGGGTTAAGGTGGTATTTCGGACACAAATCACTACTGATGTGTATATGCTGTGCATGAAACTTGACACAACAATGATAATCCTTTCACAAGTTACTCACTCATTACATAATAATAACTAGTTTCTACCAAAGGTGACGAGCAACTTTAAATGTGTACTGTTGACTTCACCTCTGATTTACGAATGTATTCTCTTGCATCGTCCATTTTTACTTCCAATTCGTTGTTATTCTGATCTTCCTGATGTGATTCTTCGTAACCCGTCAGAGTCTGAAATCCCATCGAACACAAGACATTGCTCAATGTGACGTCTGTAACAATAAATGCTGCTTGACTAGATCTACCAGTTTAAGATTCACACACACGAATCAACATGCTTGAACACCACAGTATCAACAGTGATCTCTCACCCTTTGTGTCAGGACGATGTTCTTGTGCTCTCTGGCCAAACGTGTGGCCCATTTCCGTGCCTCTTTATTCAAACTGTGCTCTTCGGCCGTGCCAGTCTCCATTAGAAGCTCAGTAACCTGATGAGAAAGAATGTTGGATTTTGTTTTGGACACAAAACTTTTAGGGCTGCAAATCAATATACTTGTTCTTATGCAAGTGCATTTAGTCTATACATTTTATTAGGATGTGTGTTAACCTGGGATCGAACCCTTGACATTTAGGTTGCTAACGCAGTGCTCTAGGTGAGCTACAGGAACTTTTTAGGTAATCACGGCATCATGTCAAAACCTTAATCTTCTGAAGTAAGATAAATAACATGACTTTTCAAATATTATGTCTGTAAATATTGACTGAATAAATGATGAAGAATGATGCATTGATTTACAGGCTAGCCCCTGTTCACCAGAAACTGAATGTTACGACTGTTTCTAGAGGAACTGGTTTCAGGGTAATGCAAATGACTAAAGCACCACATCAGCCCATCTCACTGGAAGCACAGAAACACACCTCATAAACATTGCACGCATAGGCACCACATATAGCCTACAGTCATACAAATTCATGCATTTGCATTTGCACTAAAGTGACTTGTAGTGCATTCCAGCTATACATTTTATCAGTATGCGTGTTCCCTGTGACCAAACCCATGACCTTTAGGCTGCTAATGCAGTACTCTACCAACTAAGCTATGGGAACACCTACACAGTAATATCATTTATATTTAACTCCACTGAATGCAATGCAACCCATATAGAAATCTGATATATTGCCAAATATAAAGGTGTGTTTTTTAAAATATGTGTGTTAATTTCAAAATAACAAAGTATTTATTGTTTTCAAAGCTTTACATTTTAAGGGAGGTGTTTCAGAGCGGTGTGTGCAGGTCACTTCTCAATGCCCTCTTTTCATAGGGTGCATGCTGCACTGCGCCCAGTTTCCCCCGGTCCTTCCGCCCCACCAGCGCCCAGGGTTGCATCTGTAATGTTTTTATTAGGAACAGACTAATGCTTGTTTGACGAAGAAAAACAAAAAGAGGGTTAGCAGACAAATGGGCCACTATGCTGTGGTGTGCCGAGGGCCGGGAGCAAATGAGGCAGAAGGTGGCGCTGTTGCACAGTTATAAAACAGCAGCGCATGGAACATGTTTTCTTTTCTGTTTATTTATAAATGCCAATCCAGCGTCTATGGTAATAATTGTGTCGAGAACCATTTAGTCTACACAGAATTTGAAATCTCATATTCACCTAACCTGTAAACCCACGGTGACACAGGAAAACATGCAAACTTTACACAGACCCCTGACCCGTCTCGAACCGGAGACCTTCTTGCTACCCATTAATGCCAGCCATTGACTTTTTACTAAATATATTAATTTGCTACCTTTTGTTTTCTACTCTTAAAACTTAACATTGTTTTAGTCAATGGTGTAGTGGTGCCTATAGAAGTGGGTATATATATTTTTAATGTGGCCTAACTAAGGTTGAACGCCCTGTAATATAAAAAGTGACATGTAAGACTATCATTATGAAATTAATATTTAATAGATATGGGTATAACCCATGCAATCTGATAAAAAAGTGGGTATACCCGCATATACCCTGCACTACAGGTTTTGGCACAAATATAGCTTGTGATGTTTCTCATTTGTAAGCTGTTTTGGATTGAATAGTCTAACAAATGATTAGAAGCAAATGCTTGTACATCACACTGAATCAAAAAAAAATTTTGGGATAAGATGTTGTGTATAAGCAACAAGATCTGTATGTACTAACCCTTAAAGGGATAGTTCGGCCAAAAAGGATATTAAACCCATGATTTACTCACCCCCAAGCTGTCCGAGATGCATATGTCTATCGTTTTTCAGACAAACACATTTTCGGATATTTTAGAAAATGTTTTAGATCTTTCAGTTGATTAAATGTAATGTTACGGGGTCCACGACCTTCAAGTCCAAAAAAAGTGCATCCATCCTTCACAAAATAAATCCAAACGGCTCCAGGATGATAAACAAAGGTCTTCTGAGGGTAATCCGCGCGGTGTTGTTGTAGAAATATCCATATTTAAAACTTTATTAACATAAATAACTACCTTCCGGTAGCGCCGCCATCTTAGTCGCGTCCGCATTCAGGATGAGAGCTTACGCAGCCTACGGAGGCTACTCTGCTGCTGCTCTGTGCCCCCGCCCTCCGAATTTGTCATACGTCACTAAGAAAACTGCGTACACTACGCTAATACTCTCTCCTGAATACAGAGGAGTCTAAGATGGCGGCGCTACCGGAAGCTAGTTATTTACGTTAATAAAGTTTTAAATATGGATATTTCTACAACAACACTGCGCGGATTACCTTCAGAAAACCTTTGTTTATCATCCTGGAGCCGTTTGGATTTAATTTATGAAGGTTGGACGCACTTTTTTTGGACTTGAAGGTCGTGGAGCCCGTAACATTACACTTATTCAACTGAAAGATCTAAAACATTTTCTAAAATATCCGAAAATGTGTTTGTCTGAAAAACGATGGACATATGCAACTCGGACAGCTTGGGGGTGAGTAAATCATGGGTTTAATATCATTTTTGGCCGAACTATCCCTTTAATGTGTTTCTATTTCAAACATGTTTAATAAATGTCAGATCTTTCAATATTCTCCCATTTATAAGCATGCAGGTCAAAGGAAGAGTTATAACCGTGCATAAGAGATGTTTCTTGTTTTTTTTAAGCAACATACCGTATCATTTTCACAGGCTTGGTACTGGAAAGGGGCGGATCTCTGAAACACAGGATTCTCCTGAATGAAGAGCTGCTGATTAACATTCTGGGTCACCTACAGAGGCACACGCACACATTTAGGTGTAACCTATAATAAACTCTCACCTGGGTGAACTGCAGACTATCTAAACAAGTAATACATGAACAGTCTGAGCGTGTGTGCTGTAACTTGACGCTAAACCCGAGACATTTAACCTGAGACAGTGTCTCGTGAACTGAATGGAAACACTGTGAGAATCATCAAATTACAACAACCCCAGATCACAAACATTTACTGTTATTCACCAGACTGTATCAAAACTGAGCTCGGGTTTACACATTTATAATAACTTTCTTATAATAACTACTAACATTCTTGCATTATTTTACTACTAACATGAAATGTCAATTGTTTGATAAAGGCCATCTGCTTCAGCATAGGGATGTTTTAAAGAGCAGTTTTATCACCTCTGTATTGACTGTTTGAGCTGGGATTTGATCCAACAACCCCCCGGTGGCAGATCATATTACCTGCTCCACATTCAGTGTGTTTTTCCACAGCAGTGTAAACTCAAGTGTGCATGTGTGTAACTCACTCCACTGGACGTCTCAAGGAGGCACTGAAAAGTGTCCTGAATGCTTTGAGATGTCTCAAGCTCCATTTGACACAAAGAGATCAGAAAACTCTGTACGTGATGATAGAAACTGCCATCGAGAACCTGAAGTCAATCGCAAGAAGAGTTACTAACTTAAAGGAAAACACCACCGTTTTTTTATAATTTTACTATGTTCTTACCTCAACTTAGACGAATTAATACATACCTATCTTTTTTAATGCGTGCACTTCATCTTTGCACAGTGCGTCGTGAATGTATTAGCATTTAGCCTAGCCCCATTCATTCCTTAGGATCCAAACAGGGATTAAGTTAGAAGCCACCAAAAACTTCCATGTTTTCCCTATTTAAAGACTGTTACATGAGTAGTTACACGAGTAAGTATGGTGGGTGGCACAAAATAAAACTTTTGTTTGGAGCCATAGGAATGAATGGGGCTAGGCTAAATGCTAACACATTCAAGAAGGGCTGTACACAGATTAAGTGCACACATTGATAAAAGATAGGTATGTATTAATTCGTCTAAGTTGAGGTAAGAACATAGTAAAATATTGAAAAAGGGTGGTGTTTTCCTTTAAACAAAAAGTTGTTATAACAAATCATGGAGAATTGATCATGTGCTTAAAGGTATAGTTTACCCCCCAAAAAAACTAAAACTTTGTCATTATTTACTCACCCTCACGTCGTTTGAAATCTCACTGTCTATCTTTGTTTTGAACCTAAATGCAGATTTTTTTAAAAGTGCTGTTTTGGGTTTTCTGGTTACTATGGGAGTGGATGGTGACCGAGGCTTGCGTCATATATTTTAAGTGTTTTGAAGACATGTACTTCTCCACTTGTTGTGATATCACCGTTTTTTCCGCTCTTACACATTATTTAAAAGTAAGCATTCTGAAAATGTCTTTTGAGTGTTTCTGGAGCTTGAAGAGTCGGTCACCATTCACTTCCATAGTAGCCAGGGAGTGTGTTTGGGTTCTGAAGAACAAAGAAATACATTGGGGAATCAAACAACATGAGGGTGAGCTAATATTGGCAACGTTTTTGTTTTGCGGTGAACTATCCCTTTAAGGCGAAATCTGAAAAACGTTAAGGTCTCACCTTGATGCAGTTGATCAGATCTGTCTGATAATATCGGTCCTGATGTGCGTTAGCCGCCACCAGCGTGAGCAGATAGTCATTCCTTGCTTGAGTCGCTTTGGACTTCCATTCGTTCTTCTTGGCTTTTAACTAAAATGCACAGAAATACTGTGCGTTTATACCTGTGGAAAATTTTTCAGTACTAAAAAAATGACAGCATGTCTTTGAATAAGAAGTACAATAAAGCAAAACTACATTTTGCCAGTCACTTTGTTATTGTTTGTGCCATGTAATCTTACTCCTGTTTAAGAGTGTAACACACCTTCACACTCGCTCTCTTCAAACTGGACCGTGACTGGAACAGGCTGAGCTTAGATCTGGTGTTGCATAAGCCAGCGGAAAGTACAGAAAGCACAATTTTATTAAAAGGAAAAACAAAATAACACTCTGTTATGTTTATTGAGCAGGTGATGTCACTTCCTGTAATATACAGGTCAGCGAGTACATACTTGGCCTCCATGCTGGCTTTTTCTCTTACTGCCTGTGCCGTCTGTTCAGCATCCTGGTAGGTCTTTCTGCTTTTTGTCAGATCTCTGATGGTGCCCTGGAGATCGGCCTGAGCTCTCGCCAGCTGTTCACAGCACTGAAAGTGACAGAGCGCAGATGAACAAACATTTTCATGCACGAGGAAAAACTATATACTTCCTCATAAACATCTAATTCAGCCATTCACAGCCCAGACGTCTTGGCTAAGGCAAGTCAAAATTTGGGCTCTCACTCAGTGACAATTTAATAGAAAAGTAACCATAGCCCAAAAATAAATAAAATAAATAAGTAAATAAATAAGTAAAACCAAAGACCTTGTAAACACTTTGCTTACATCATACATCTTCGTTATTTTGGCAATGTAACCAAAGTCTAGTTTGTTCTGGCTAAAAGTGGGTTATATCTGGCAAGAAGACCGTTTCATCGGACACACGTGTGGTGACGCGATACGCGTCTTGTCCGAACTTCCGGTTTTCGTTTTTTAATGGTCTGACTAGTTGCTAAACTGAACTGAACGTAATCTACGTGTTGTTTATTTTGCTTGCTATATAAATAAACTACTTTGTTATTATTTATTCTTAGCAGAGTTTACCGAAAGTTACGTGTTGACCACGAAAGCCGCTTGTTTATGTTGTTACTGTTGAAATCGCCTATAGTTAACCCAGACGGTGAAATGATGGCTATTGCTTGCTGGGTACAGCTTTGCAGATCTGAGGTCTGTTTACCTTTTTCAGCTGCAGGTCTTTCTGGGCTCTGAGAGTTTTTACAGGATCTGAGATTTGGTTCCTGTAGTTCTCGCATCCGTTGACACGAGACTGGCTCACTTTCATCACACCCTCCAGGTAGGACCTCCATACGGCCCAAACCTTCCTGTGCATGCATACGACACACAATTGTGAAACCTTGACTGATATGATAATGTCTAACTTGGATGAAATTGTCTGCCAAATGCATAAATGTAAATGTAAGTAACTCTTTTTCTTCTCTGGAGTTGTTCAGCCAAATCAAATCCTCATCTCTGCTCCTACCTAAAGTCTGCATTTCTGGTTTAACCCCTTAGCATTACTGAAAAGGCTTAAAACACCTAAAAAGGACGCTAATTGTACCTGGTGTGTTGATTGTATTTTAAAAGGGTTTACATCATTCGAATCACAAGAATCTCAGCTTTCCAAAGATATGTGACATCATTAGCTTTTTGTTTTTGAGCTGTTGTATGTCATGAAGATTTTTGTGAAATAATGCGTCCATTGGAACGCTAAAGGGTTCATCTCTGCTCCTAAACCCCTATTTTTAAAATGCTTTTATGACCCACAAATTGCAATTCACTTAGGCAGAACTTAGTCTGTCCTAAACCCCATGTAAGGTATAGGTTTCAGATCCTGATCTCTGTTTTACCTGGAGTCTCTCGGGTCTTCTGAAGGGGACCCCTCACGCTTCAAATACTGAGAGGCAAGCTTATGTAGAGCCTGCAAATAGACAAAAACCTATTAGTGATCAGGTCATTTTCTACATAAAAGCATCGAAGTGTAGACAGGATTTAGCAAACTTTAAACATGACCAAACCAAATTGCCTGTTTTTCAGAAATTCTGAAATAAAAAGCAAGTGACCCCTATCATCTATAACACAGAGAACCTCGCATCTGTTTGCTTCCTGAGCCATAGTTCACAAGGTGGCATTGTCAAACAAGCCTATAGGCTGCCAGCTTTGCTGCTGATTCGACTCAATGACCCTAAGGAAGTGAAACAGATTCCTGTTTTCGCGAGCCAATCAGCATGCAGCAGGCCTGCAGGTGCACAAGATTCAGATCCAACAGCAAAGAATCTTTCTCTCTTTCGGACACCTGGCATCTTCACACGCTTACTGATCTCATTGATCTTTAGGGTATCGCTTTGAAATGGTCCATCTGGAAATAAACACTATCTACCGAGTGTGAAATTGCTTGTTAACGTGCTATACTACTGAAAATATACAAATGAGGAAAAACCTTAAAACATATGTTGTACCATATTACTAAAATAAATGAATTTGTTCTTATAAATTGAACAGTTTGAAAATAAACTAATGATATATTATGTACTCTACATTTAGGCAAAACCCACACAAACCTGTTTAAAGAATGAATTATTTGTATTTCTTTCTTTCTTTATTTTATTTATAAATACAACCCCTGATGATCTGGGGTAAATCTGTTCAGCTCATATACAAAACATATATAGACCGAGACACAAATATAAGTAAATGTAATGATCAGCACTCACCAGAGAGTAATCTTTCTCTATCAATGCTTTCTTTTGGCTATAAGTCCTGCGGGTGACAAACAAACACATAGAGGGCAGTAACATCTAAATAAATCAAATACATCTGTCCACAGAATGAAATTGCATTACATTATTAATAGCTACTGAAATTAAGCAGTTTGAGGTCATGTATTTATAACCAGGCTACGTAAAGTTATGCTGGTAGGTAAACAGTTTAACAAACTAAAGCATGAATGTACCTCAGATCTTCTAGAAAGTCCCAGTCTGTCTGGTGTTTTATTTGTAGTCTGTTCAGCTGCTCTGTGTGAGTTTGTTTGACCTCTTGTGTGACTTTTACCTGCAACACACACAATTACAACATCTTCAGAAATACCTATATCTATCTATCTATCTATCTATCTATCTATCTATCTATCTATCTATCTATCTATCTATCTATCAGCCTATGTCTGTCTGTCTACCTACATGTTTGCCAAATAAATGTATTTGCATAGGCATAGAAAATCTGACATTATAGAAAACAAGAGATTATAGTTTTTATATACATAATGTCAACTAACCTTTCTTGGAGGAGGAGGCTGCATGTCTACTTCTTGATATTCCCGAAAAAACTTTTAGATGTCCGCAAGGCTAAAAACCGTGCAGAATACTCTGCAGAGACATCTGAATGTGTTGAAATACCTTCAGAGCATCCACTCGGCCACACAGACGCTCTTTTTAAACTTGCTTTAGTGGAGCACATTGAAGACCAGCAGCGCCCCCCAGTGGCTGAACAATCATACAGCAATAACATGGTATAAGTGTGCTTTAGATACAGATTTAGATACAACGCCTGTATCCAAAGCTACAAAACTATTAAAAGCTAAATATATATTATGTATAATTATAAAGACAATGATGAGTATACTGCGACCGCTATTTGGTTTAGTTTTATAACTTACTAAACTAACGGTCGCCATATTTGATGATCTTCTTCAAGTCGTTAAGATTTGTGTATAACAAAAAAGCCCTTAAATCGTATAATCTTCTTAAGGTATTTTTTGATGAGAACCCCCTTGTCTAAAATCTTTTTTTTTTTTTTGTATTTATTTTCTTTATGTTATCTGTGTTTATTATGTTTACTTATGTTTTATGCTGCTATTTGGACTTCTTTACAAACTATTAAGATGTGTATCTTGAATGTTCTTTGGTTTTTTGTATGATTGTTTAAGCAATAAAAAAAAAAAAAAAAAACTAACGGTCGCCATTACAAATATGTATATTGTTCTTGGTGAGATGCCGCCCTCTGGTGGTAAACCATGAACAGTTTTACAAAGGGCGCTTCTTGCTTTATGCCCAGCTGCACTACTTCCTGAACTTCACCCAGCTCCTTGTTTCCTGTCTGCCATTATTGGACAAACTGATTAATCCAGGTGTGCCTGACATCAGCAGTCACAACAACAATAATCAGACACACCTGGATTAATCAGTTGGTCCAATAATAGCAGACAGGAAACAGAGGCTGTTTCTCAATTACAAGAACGCAAAGAACGGACTTTTTGTGTTCTTTGTGAAATTAAACAATATAGTATATACAAGTTAATCTATATATCTTAGTGTAAATCTAATAGGCCATAGAAGTCTATGCGGGGTACCTTTCCTTATTACTACTTTCTTTTTTTTTGGTTTTTTCTTTTTTTAGTTTTTTTCTCCCTAAATCACTATTTTAGTTTAAATATAACTATTTACATACGAAAGACAGTAAACAATATATGTAAAGGAAATTTTGTTGGAACTTCTTTGTGTCAATATGAAAAAAATGTAATAAAGAAAATGTAACAAAAATAATGCCTTCCTTAATAATTTTTGTGGGGGGAAAACAGCTTTTACCCCTTTTTCAAATGTACCCAGGGCAATCTTTAAAAAATGTGTTCCTTAACAATTACTGTGAAATTTCACCACTTTCCAAGTTACATATAAAGAAAAATTTTGTATTTCATCAACCGAGGAAAAGATATAATCCAAATAGCCTATTTTCTCATTATATCATTATTTCAATTTAAATATAAAAATTTACATACGTAAGACCGTAAACGATATGTGTAAAGGAAATGTTGTTGGAACTTTGTGTCAATGTGGAAAAATAATTTTAAAAAATGTAAAAAAAAAAAAATGCATTCCTTGAGAAATAAACACAAGTTTCCCCCGTTTTCAAATATATGCAGGGGCAATCTCTCAAGAATGTGTTCCTTAAAACAAATTTCACCACTTTCCAAGTAACATATAAAGAAAATATTTAGTATTTCATCAACAGAGGAACATATATAATCTAAAGATATAACTTAAGGGTATGCTGCAACTGATTTTTTTTATTCGATGTAGTATGCACTCCAGGCGGCTAGGTGGCAATGTGAAGCCCTGACACACAACTACACCATGCACCTGCATGCAACCTTCTTCCTTGTTCTCCCAGGTATCATCCAAAGCTGTCTGGTTTGCCTCAGTCGATTTGGCGCATCAACAATTTAAAAGAGGTGATTAATGCACCTTCTCTGATCAGTAATACTAGCTGTGAATATTTCGTACAACTGCTCTAAAGACTTGTATATGTATCAGAGCTGCTATGGCAACTTGAAGGTCCGACGTATGGAAATATTCGAAATGTTTGTTGTTATTTTCCTGAACTGGCGCATATCTGTGACGTAAACGCATACGGCTATAATCATATGTGTGTCAATATTCAAATATTGTTAAGCAGCAGTCATACAAGACACAAATAGATTATGAAATAAGCACAAAATAAATGAATTGTTTCAAATCAAATTCAGGTTTCTAGATAAAAAAATTCAGAGCCATAGAAATGTTTGAGTCTTTTTTCAAAAGCAAAAGCTTAGGGCAGATCCAGATTGTGGAGTCAAGTATTTTGAAGCCTGTGTTATGTTGTGACAGATTCATTAAATAATTTGTCCTGAAATCTGAGACTCAAACTGTTCAGTTCCAATCGAAATAATCATAGATCCCATTAGAGGTAAAGACACATCCAGGAACTGCACAAGGTTTGACCACATTTTGACCTCACCTGTAGTTCTTCCAGAAAGACTAAAGAGGCAACATAACGTTTGATGGCATTTATTTAACAATTTGTGAGCAAACGGATGCAGGTACGATGTAAGGTGTTTCTCAATGTCAAGGATACTTCCTTGGCAGGACTAGTCCTTCCAAGTCACTTCCTTCAGAGGCTAGGCGAGGCTCCTCTTTAGCATTTGGACAACACGTAAATGGAACATGCTAGCAGGTGCATGTAAAAAGGTGTGCTTTCGGCACTACGCGAATAGGATTGTGGGTCATTTGAAAGCGCAAAGAGCGTGAAGGCTACACATATGCATCCTGTATTTGGGATATTTCTTGAATGAAGGACTCATTCCTTGGTTGAAATTCTGAGGATCCTCGACATTGGAACAGTCCTTCGACGTATGTTGATGAAGTAGCATCCTCGAAATTCTGGCTTCCGAGGATCCTTCCTTGACATTGAAACTGCTATACAGTAGTTATTTGGTGTAGACCCTGTCCATAGCTCAAAGCCAGAGGGTTGTAGCTTTTCGCTGCTTCGGCCTATGAGAAAGCCAGGGCGGAGTCTATCCCCCCCTGCATGTACAAGGGCCAACCTGGTGGTTGTGGGGAGGATGGAGGTGAACGTCGGCATCAGTATCTGCACACGTAAAAGAAGTTAAGTAGGGAACTTATATATTCCAAGAGTCAAGTGGTGATTGGCTAGATCAAAGTGTAATGAATGACGTAGCATTTAGCCTAAACGGCTTTTATTTCTTCTGGTGATCAGGAGTACAACCCCAATTCAGAAAAAGTTGGGACACTGTAGAAATTGTGAGTAAAAAACGAATGGAATAATTTACTAATCTCATAAACTTATATTTTATTCACAATAGAATATAAATAACATATCAAATGTTGAAAGTGAGACATTTTAAAATGTCATGCCAAATATTGGCTCATTTTGAATTTCATGAGAGCTACACATTCCAAAAAAAGTTGGGACAGGTAGCAATAAGAGGCCAGAAAATGTGATATGTTATCTATATTCTATTGTGAATAAAATATAAGTTTATGAGATTTGTAAATTATTCCATTCCTTTTTTACTCACAATTTCTACAGCATAGATTTGGGGTTGTAGACAGAACTATACCAAACAAAATTGAACACTTGAAGGCAACAAAAAATGTAGTTGTATGCAGGGCCTGAAGTTAACTTTTTTGACCACCAGCCACTGTGGCAGGTGGATTTAGAAATCCACCTGCCACAGAGACTTTTTACCAGCCAGTTTTTTTTTTGCCCGAATAGTGAATTATAACACTGTCTTTATTGTATGAATTAATTTTTTTTTTCAGAGCTACAAAAGTGAATTTCTCTTTGTCTTAGGTTGTTTGATTAACATTAATGACACAGACTTAAGTAGGTTAATTGAGGTTACTGTCTCTTTAAGACCAGCACAGACTGTTTTTTGACTCTCTATACATACACTTAAGACATAAAGAAATGTTTTATTAGAAAATGAATACTGTTGAGATAATTTTGTTTATATGTGCCCTGTCAAGAGCAGAAAGATTTTATGTACGCATGCTTTTAGGAACGCGTCTCTCCGATGTGCCCTATTGAGTCCCCTTAAACCCACGCACGCACACAGAGACAGAGGGGGCACAAACTGCGCACATAAACGCCGCACATACGTTGTTTTTCATTACTATGTTCGCAAAATGTATGTTAATGTACTACAGTATAAGGCATAGTAGCGCAACTCTCTCTAAAGTTTACACATCAAGAGTTCTGATCCGTCACAGCAGCACTACACATCTGTGCAACTGTGATTGTACAGTAGCCTATGTCAGCATTGCATTCTCATCACATCTCACGAACAATTTAATACTTACTCGCACATCCAAACGTAGTCAGAGAAGTGCCTCCTTTCCAATCGCATGAACGTTGTGAAACAGCAGTCGCATCCTCTCAATGAATCACTCAATTTGCATCGGTGATATGCGCATGTTGATAAGAAATGAGCGGGTGCCGGTAACGAGTCATCCAAAAATATTTTAATGATATTCAGGCCGCGGTCAGTCGGTCAAGTTTAAAAACTATTTTGAACAATTGCGGGCGGGGCGGGTTAGGTGAAACTGTCGGTCGGGAGTGGGTTGTTTATACAATGACCCGCGCATCAATGATTCGCATTGGCTACCCGCCAATGTGGCTGGTAGATTGACAGTGTTACCCGCCAATTGCAAAATCCACCCGCATTTGGCGCGTGGTCGGGTGTTAATTTCATGCCCTGGTTGTATGTATCTGTTTGTTTAGGTCTACGGTCTCCTTTTAGATTGTAACCTGACACTGAGATCGAAAAGCCAGAGTAATAAAATCAGGCATATAGAGATTAAAAGGATAGTTCAACTCTCCCAAAAAAGAAGACTCCGTCTGACCCCTACTTACTCCTGTCTCATCCCAAACCTGGATGCATTTCTAAGTAACACAAAATATTATATATTGTTAAATAGCTTAGTGTTTTTTCTCCCTATAAGTCTATGGGGTCCAAAGTTTTTTTGGGTGAACTATCTATTTTTAACATCTGTATGTGAGATCAGATGTACTGTATAACATCAAGTCAAATTTCCTCTTGCTCAGATGTGGAGGATGGCGTGAGAACCACCAAACTCATAAAATGTATAATGAAAGCTGCCGTGGATAAAAGCATCTGTTGAATGCATAAATATAAGAATGATTGAAAAAGACAAATGAGAATAAAGATATTTATGCGTCTTTATTTTGACAAATTAATACAACATTCATTGTGTCTCTTGCTCATAATATGAATTCAGAAACCCTTTCAATATTTACTCCATTCTAACGGGGAAATACATTCAAATACAACCGGATCTTTGGTAGATGCATAACAATTCTGCAGCATGTTTACTGCCACTGATCACTAAAGATGAAAAGCCAAAACAACCGTCAACTTTATAAAGATTATCAGGTGAACTAATGTTTTTACACATTTATCCTTAAGTGATAAGGTCTCTGATTAGATGATGTTTCTTCAGATGTATTACAGCGTCGCTGTCACAGTCATTGTTTGTTGTCAGGATCAGTCGTTCCCCACCACCTGCCTCATTCTTTCCAAAAGGGTTTCAGTTCACATTTAGCTGGAGAAAGCCTGCTTTGAATGATGCTGTCTACGGCTTAGGCAGCAGGGGACGCACATGGCTGGCAATGTCATTGAAGGAGATTGGAAGATAGCTGGAAATTTCCTCCCCAGGAAAAGAAACAAGCTGGCGACCCTGACGATTGATGTACTCATAGAGTACCCAGACACCACCTTTCACTTTGTGGGAAGAAGCTATGTCACTGAAATTGATGTTGTGAAGATTGGTTTCTTGATATAGGGTCACATCCCTTCCGCCATAATTCACATGTTCAAACAGCTGGATTTCAGGGTTGCCCAGGTCAGCTGTGACTACCTTGAGAGAAGAGAACATTGCTTTGTCCTCAAGGACAGGGTACTCTCCCTCCTCGAACACCCGCTGCTTTCCAACAAAACACTTGCCATAATATGCTACCCATGGAGCGCCGATGACTTTCAGAGATGAGATGACTTTGTTGAAACCCTTTTCCTCCAAGTCGTGGACATTGTTTTTGAATTCAGCTGTTCTGCCCTGAAAGCCTTCTTTGGTATAAACAATGATCTTGCTCATTTTGAAGGATGATTTGAAGAGATCAGAGACAGGAGAATGCAAGTGCTTCAGAAGCAGCTTCTTGTAGCTCTGCTGGAAACAGCGACTGTCATCTGGTGTGCAGAGCGGCTTTTTATACCACAAATCCTTTACATTGCGAAAGAGTGAATGTTGTCCCACACCCTTTTTCCATTTAGCCTAACGCAATTTCTCTACAAGATTTTGACATTTTTTCTCAAGAAATGTTTTTTCAGAAGCAAGAACTTTAAACCACTGCATGCTTAAATTATTTCTCGCCAGTGTTTTTTAAAAAGTTGCCAGCCAGCGCCAGCATTTATGATCGTTTTTCACAAAAGTTTAATGCCTTCCAGAAAATGTTCTTCTTTAAATATATAAACATACAATAGCCTATATTAAGTAAAAGAATAAAAAACTGTTTCATCCACTGTTTTCTTTTTATCACCTTTGAAATATGGGCAAATTTTGAGCAAAAAGCTGAGATATTTGCATTTTTGTAAAAAAAAAAATTTAAAGATCAGATTCAGAGCGATGATTAAAACATGCACGAAGCTTCCTTAGCTTCCGAAACGCCAGTGGCAGGGAAAGAGGTAATTACAACCTCCTTCCAAAGATATTTTAGTTTTTATTTTAGTTTTATTTTAATTTAATCAATATTTTGAATTAGCTTTTTTTAGCTTTCTTGTCAATTTTTATTTAATTTCTAGTATTTTTGCAAAGAATATTTTTCATTTGAAAATATTTTTTTAATAATTTATAAAATTGGCTAAATTAATTTAATTTAACTTAAGTTTACTTAATTATACTTTTTTCAGTTTATTTAAAACATTGCTACTTTCGTTTACTTTAAGTTTTTCAATTTATATTTAGGCTTACTTTTTAATTTTATTTTACAGGCATGTTTAATAGTTTTAGTTAATGATAATAACCCTGCTCTTTGCAAAGCCTGCATTACATTGTGACAGATTCATGAAACAATTTGTACTGACATGTGAGACTCAAGCTGTTCTGTTCAGACCAGAGCCAGCCCAAGGCATAAGCAAACTAAGCAGTTGCTTAGGGCCCCCAAACGATTGCTTAGGGCCACCAAGGGGCCCCCAAGAGCACACGAAATGACAGTTTGATATTTCATTTAATTAATATTAGTTTTTTATATGTATTATGAACAATGAACAATGGTGGTAATTATCCAAAAAGCAATATTACATAAAAAAACACAAATATTATGTTAACTGGCTATTCATCCGGACAAAAAGACAAAAGAGACAGATTTAAATACCTGGTGTAAGCGTGATGTGTCTCTCTCCTCCACTTGTGATCCGATCGACAAAAACACATCTTAATACCAAGTGTAAACAGCTCTGTGTCAACCTAGTCGCAGGAGCTGGCCAAAAATTTGGGCGGAATAATAATAAGCAGAAAACTTATGAAGAACAACAAGTGTGCTTTTTGCAAGCAAACTTTATATTTTGTTCAGTGTTAAAAAAACTAAAACAGGAAGTGCTTCTGAACCTGTGTAGTTACATCTTGCAAAATGGTAGAGCACAATTGATGCGTGTAAACCTCAGTGATTCTTGGAAAATTGGATAAAACAGGTTCAAAAAATTTTTGTTAAATTACAAAATCTGAAGGTATATAATTATAGACCAAGGTCTTGGCTGTTCTTTACTGGTGCAACCTCCCCTGTTTGTATTTTTTTCATAAAATAGGCGTTTTTCCAGTTATTACTCATACAACATTTACTTTAAGCCTAAATAGAAAAATGAATGATTTTATTTTATTTTATAAACATATTTTTGTATTAAAAGAGACCATTAATTTAATAACTTAACAGCACTGAAGAAACATATAAGCATATTCATTAAAAAACAAATAAAACTCCGTCTGACGGTGGTGACACTAATCTGACGGTGGTGACATTGGCCTCATTATTCCAAAATGTATACCACTCAAGTCAATGGCTTCTTGCTTAAACTTTATGTAAATATTTGGTCCAAAAAATAACAATCCTGAGCACTGTGATGAACAAATATCAAATCATAACTTCCTAAAATACAGAAAACCTGACATTAAAGACAGAAAACCTGACGGTGGTGACATCTGACGGTGGTGACAAAAACCTAATATAGATTAAAAAAAATAGATGAGTTGTTCACATTAGCCATCTTGTTTCCCCTCTGTTGCTAGCTACTTCAGACCTCTTCTTAAAAATGATACATTTATTTTTACAAAGATGACGGTGTTGACATGTAATGGTTGTCACAGTAGCAGTGTCCAAAAATATGAAGAAGTTTAAGAGAAAATAGCAAACATACAGGAGCTTGAGTGATCTTGAAGCATGCAGTAGAGCTGAAGGTTTGAAAATGGGGTCCTCAGGAATGAAGTTGACCCTGTAGTTGTCTGATTTTATTGCTTTTTATAAATATCTGACGGTGGTGACGAATATTTTTGAGCAATCACAAAATAATAGTAAATATTGTCAAAACTCACTGTTTGTAGTTTTTAATACATATTACAATGTACTCTTTCATGTGGTAAATTTATTATTCAATTCAATTATTACTTTTGGCTTTTTTAATCAAGTTGAAATGATTATCTGTTAACCAAGGGCGATGGGCCAGCATATAATCATTAAATTAATAAAAAATAAAAATAAACCTATAAAGGAACCTTATGTGGCAATGTGGAGCACAAAGGAAACTACAAATTAAAATGTCCGACTACGCCACCCGGAATCTACCGGGAAAATTTAACAATAAAGCACGAAGGTTCGTTTGCCATAGATGGGGCGAGGAGGAAGCAACACAAAATTAAAAATATAAAGTCTTTATTTTACATATTTAACAAGAACAAAAATAATAATGATAACAATAAAAATAAAAAAAACAACAGACAGGACCAAAAGACAATAGAATTTAAAGTGGAAGCTGGTCAGCAGGGAGCGTGTACCTTACACACCGCACTCCAAATATACCACAGCAACGTTCGTAAAACACTGCAAATTACCAAACAACCCTTGGTGAACTTTAGCCCACAACCAACGTCTCTCACTTTAAATACATTCAAACAAAATACAATTCAACCAAATAACACGCTCTATACAACAATAACCAAAACAAAAAAAAACAAAAATAAATCTCAACGATTTATTAAAGCAAACAAAAATCCACAAACAAACGAACAACTAAGTTACGGTCAAGCTCATCCCAGCGCGACCAGAGGGAAAGACATACCGCAAAGAGTTCAATACGGAATTTCCTTTTTAAAATACCATCCTCACGCAGGCAGATGACCAGGAAACGCAATTACTGCTTTCGAAACACCGGTTCGGTGTAAGGACTTGAACTCAGCCGTGGTCGCCATGCGCGTCATGAACGTGTGGTACAACTAAAATAAGGAATCGAAGCCCGGGCAAGGCAGCAGTGCAGTCATCTCAGACGAGTCAAATTCCGCCCCATTTACTAGGTTGCGGACACCCTGAAGGTGTGCATGTTACCTGCCAGGCACAGAACACTTCATTAAGTTAAAACACACACACACAAAATAACGACTATATGCTACATACCAAAAGGGATCCAACATTTATAAAACACCGCCACAGCGATGAGACAGCCCACGGAGCGATCATTATCCTGCCAGCAACATATCACGTTAATTAAAAACATACAAACACGAATTTACGAATACAACCAACACTTACCATCCATTCATAAAAACCCGCGTCCACCGAAAGGGCGGTACCGCTGGATGACGCTTAACGTTCACAACCCACTCAGAGCTCTTATAGCCTCTAAAGGGTTCTCTAATTGGT